>NW_010327953.1:0-11986 GCF_000700745.2 Antrostomus carolinensis
CGGGGGATGCTGCCAGAGTGCAGCTTGGGCGAGAAAGTTCACGCTGAAAAAATTGTTAGTTTAAAAAAAATGATCAGAGATGATTTAGAAAAGGGAGAAAATTGAAATAATCTTTAAATAAACTGTCTTAAACCTGAGGTGAAAGGGTGCTGGGTAACCGGGGAGGAGAGTGGTGTTGGGGAAGTGTCCTTCTCCTGACACTGCTGTCTGCAGGTGCAGCACGCCACGTCTGCCATGGCCAGACCATGACTACAACCACTGTCTCTGAGATGTGGCTTCCCTTGAGGTCTGAGTTCAGGTCTCAGACACAGTTCTCCTCAGGCTGTGGTCTCTGGGAGGGCTCTGCAGGGTACGAATGGTCCTGGTGGGCCTTCTCTCTCTTGGCGTTGGGCTGTGCCCACCATCCACTCTGGCACAGGAGTTGGGGCTCACTGGGGTTTGTCACAGGGGTGCAGGAAGCTCAACTTCCCAGGCATGTCAGAGTTGTGGCCCCATCAGGGAGGAGGGAAAGTGCTCTTCCCATTTATGCACCCACTGGTCAAGGCAGCCACGGGCTAAGTTGTAGGTGAGCAAGAAGAAGAGAAGATACTGTGGAGAGTAGAGTTTATTTATTTATTTAAAATAAACTAGTTACCTTAACAAGTGCCTGGATTGTCTCTCCTGCTTGCAGCTATCCAAGTCAATCTCTTTGTGGGTGAGGGTGGTAGGAGGGAGAAGTGCTGCAGAGAGCACTGCTATGCTCAGAGGTGTGAGAATATCAGCAGTAGCCTGGCTGGGGACAGTGCAGTGGAAGTGCCCATACAGGGCTTGATGGGGACTAAGCACCAATGCCTTTAACCAAGGCCATGACCACCCCGAGGCAGGTCAGTGGATGGTACTGGATGAGTGTGATGAGTCACTGCCTGGTCCCTACAGGTGACACATTCACAGGTGTCCTTGGTGGAAGATATAGCTGCCAGGCTATAGACCAAATGACCCATGAAGGGCTCTACAGCCCTCTTGTCCCCTGGGAGCTCCAAAACGATGTGACACAGACTACATTTACTGTGCTTATGTGTACAGACCCATGAAGGGCTCTACAGCCCTCTTGTCCCCTGGGAGCTCCAAAACGATGTGACACAGACTACATTTACTGTGCTTATGTGTACAGTTGAACTTCTGCTGTCACCCGTCCCATGCTGCTCACCTTCAAGGAAATGCATTTGCTGAGCCAGGAGCAGTCAAGGAAGGGAGGAAGCCCTCCCACTCATCCCCAGCAGAGGCTTTTCAGCTGTGAGCTTGGCAAGAGTCCAACACACCCACACTCGCCTGTTTAAAACCGGAGGGAAAAGCCCACACTCTAAAGCTTGTTCTGGCTGGTGAGGGCTGTGGGAGTTGTGGGTTGGGTGTGAGTGGCCAGTGAACACGGCTCCTCGCAGCGGGGCTAGAGAGCTGCAAAGAGCTGGAGGCATTTTAGCTTCACTTTCCCATTTTTTAAATGCAGTTTTTTTGTTGGTGATGCCCAAAGGATTGCAGCCAGCAAGGTGCTCACGTTGGTTCTAGGATGCTGAGACCACCAGGTAATACTGCAATATGCTTTTCTGATGTCATCTCTTTGATGTAATGGCTAAACATGGGTTGACAAAGAGATGATACCTTGCACTTGCCCCCCTCCTCTTAAATAGGGGAGGGATCAGCAGGGGGGCCTCAGTGCTTTAATCACAAAAGCACTGTTGTTCTGATTCACATCTTTGTCTTCCAGCATTGAAACCTTCCCTGTTGCCTTGCCTTGTGTGTTGGTGGAACCCCTGGTTCTGCTTCTCACAGGTGCCTCCTCATCCCTTAATCCATGTTACCCCCCCACCCCAGAGATCCCCATTGTGAATGCTCCAGCCCTTTACCCTCCTCTGGTCCTGAGAGGTCTGTGGCAACCTGCCCTCATCAACCTGCTCAGATTAATGAGACAGATGGACAGTAGGAGCTTGTGAAACTTGTTTCTTGCTTTAGTTATTCTTATATTTTCTCTTAACATTACTCTGGCTGTTACTCTGCAAGTAATCCAGTTGTAAATGTAGCTGCTCTATTTAAACTCATTCTCACTAGTGCTCCCCACCTCCTTCCTGGGGTGGGTCCCTTCATACCCCTTGTCTGGTTTTCCTGAGACTGGAAATTCCTTGGGGTAGGAACTTAATGACTTTCTTCTGTTTGATCTGTGGCAGAGATCTTGTGGAGGGAGATAATAATCCGTGAGATAATTTAATTTAGATTAGATTGCACCACACAGAGACAGGGCTGAATTAAAATTGCAGAGGCAATCTTGATTGTGATATTTGCAGTGATTATTTATTTATTTATTTATTTTACCGTTGCATCTTATTTAATGTAGTATTTATTTGTCCTGGTTTTAGCTGGGCCTAGAACTAATTTTCTTCTTAGCAGCTTGAAGAGTGCTCTGTCTTGGTTTCAATATGGGGTTTGTTATGAAAAGAATTTTGATACTTTTGATATACTGATGTTTTCAGTTCTTGCTAAGAAAGTGAAAGAAATTCCAACTTCACATGTTTTGCTAGTCTGCAGTTGCAGAAGAAACTGGGGGGGGAAGCACAGTAAAATTAACAGACCCAGACTCCCATTTGGATACACCAATGGGATATTCCATATTGGATAATGTGATGCTCAGTACGTAAATGAGAGTTGGCTGGAAAGTTAATTTACTGGAGGTTCTCTCTCTTCTGAGATGGAAGTCTCTGTTTCAGGACTGTCTCTGCTCTGGGATCACTGGCTGGGGACAGGCTGGGCATTGGTTGACAGGTGGTGAGCAATTGCACTGTGCATCACTCGTTTGTATATTCCATTATTACTATCATTATTACTGTCATTATTATTTTATTTCAATTATTAAATAGTTTTATCTCAATCCATGAGTTTTCTCACTTTCACCCAATTCCCTCCCCTGTCCCACTGGGGGAGGGTGAGCGAGCAGCTGTGTGGCGTTTGGCTGCCGTCCAGGTTCAAATCACTACACTAGTGCAATGCCTCTCAAACTCTTCTCCTTCTTCCTACCCCCAAATCCAGTATGTGACATACATGGACCCCAGTTAAACATTGGACAAATTGCAGCTCTTGGCTGTGACAATGTGGTGGCACTGGAGCATGGCAGAGAAACAGGTCAGCAGTGAGTTGTGGGAACCTCAAAATAAGAGAACATGCCAGCAGATTTCACAGGTGTATTCTAACAGCAAAAACTGCTCAAACTCCTGGATCTCCAGCTCCATCACAAGCTTTCTGCGCCCATATGCAGGAAGCTGAGAGAGGTCATTGTTCCCAAACCTGGTCCATTCCCTCTGGATCCCCTCCAGCTGGTTTCTCTGCTGTCACCAGCTCTCCTAATTCTTCTTTTCAGTCCTGTGAGTCCCCAAGCTCTTTGGTAAAGATTTCAAATAATCTAGATAAATCTCAGTGTTCCATCTTAATTTTCCCCTATCTCCTTGCCCATCAGTTCCAATGTTCCTCCATGGTCAGTTTGTCCAGTGAGTATTTGTGCACTCCTGTTCCCTTGTGTTTGTCTCTCCAGCCTGTGCTAGTGTTTCTTCCTTCAGTTGAAGGAATCATGTCCAGAGAAGGGCAACGAAGCTGGTAGAGGGTCTGGAGCACAAGTCTTATGAGAAGCGGCTGAGGGAACTGGGGTTGTTTAGTCTGGAGAAAAGGAGGTTGAGGGGAGACCTTCTCGCTCTCTACAACTACCTGAAAGGAGGGTGGAGAGAAGTGGGGGTCAGTCTGTTCAACCAAGTAACAAGTGATAGGACAAGAGGAAATGTCCTCAAGTCATGCCAAGGGAAGTTTAGATCAGATATGAGGAAGAATTTCTTTCCTGAAAGGGTTCTCAGGCATTGGAAAGGGTTGCCCAGGGCAGTGGTGGAGTCCCCATCCCTGGAGGTATTTGAGTTGTGTAGACATAGTCGTGGGACAGGGTTTAGTTGGGAACTTTTCAGTGTGAGATTAATGACTGGTCTCGATGATTTTAAAGGTCTTTTCCAATCTAGGCAATTCTGTGATTCTAGTTTCTAGCCACAGTTTCAGCATCCTGTCCAGTTCCCAAACCTCTGTCAGCTTCATCCAGCCTTTGTTCCTCCCCACTATGGCTCCTTCCCAAGTTCCTCACTCTCCACCTGGCCACCTCTACCTGGGTTGCTGTCTCCTGCACTCCTGTGGCTTAAAGGATTGTTTGCAAATGGTATTTGTTGTGCTTTCACACCACAGCTGCTGTCACTTCAGCCAGGGTTTAAGGTGTAGTGACCAATATGTGCCACTAAGGTGAAATAAACCTTCCACCACTCACTCTGTAAGACAGGATGCCCTCCTGAGAGACAACACAATGAGTATTGTTAAAATACTCTGCATCCACAGATGTTTTCAAGACCTGACTGGATGAAGCCTTGATCTCATGGCTGACCCTGTTTAGAGCAGGATGCTGGACTAGACATCTCCCTGGGACCCTTCTCAACCTGAATTATCCTATGCTGCCATGAAGATAACCTTGTGTGCTGGATTTAAAGCAAACAGAGCTTTCCTGGCTGGCACAACCTGCAAAATTCTCATGAACCTGAAGTTCATACCCTCACCATCTAAGCAGGATATGCCTATTCAACCTCAGTTGCTTTAATTTTTTTTTTTACAAAACTGATTTGTTTTTTCAGTGGTGACCAAAAAGGAACTCAAACAGCTTCAGGATAATGTATGCACAGCAGCTTGCAGAACCAGTACAGACTCATTGGAGAAATGGGAGGAAGCTACCGTGGCTCACACCAAATAAGATTCACAGGAGATTCAGATCCTGCTGACACTGATTCCCTTCTGCTCAGCCTTTACCTTCCCCGTTCCCTCTTCCGGCAGTCTGGAAAGAGATGGCACATCCCAAACCTTCACAGCACGCAGCCGTGTGAGCTTAGCCCGCAGGGAATGTTTGTCATGTGAATCGCATCTGCAGCGGATTTTGTACAGCAAAATCATATTACTACAAGGGTAGGTGGTAGCATAACAGCTCTCTTTCTCATCCGGTGCTTAGGTATTAGGCTGGGACTTTCAGGTCCAAGTCCTTCTGCTGCCCTACCTGAGGCATAATCTGGGGTAGAGGAGCTCTCAGTGTTAGGAAGAACTGGGTTTTCAGGCTGATCACATGAAGCCAGGACAGCATCCCATAAGACTCCTCTCTAAAATTACTGTTTTGATCTTATTTTCCTTTTATTAAATTTTGGTTGTGTTTGTTAGAACACGTGTCTTTCAGCGTGTCTGTGAAAGGACAGATCCTGCTGCCCTTAGTTTTGTTCTGCATCCAGTCTTGGGCAATCGGTGCTGCTGATGAGGAGAAGAGATGGGCCTTTTAAAAATTAGGAGGGTGACTTCTACAGGGATGTTGGAGAGAAGAAGGGCTGTGGAGGGTTCCAAGGGACTGTACTGCTGTACCTCACCTTGCGGTTCCTCACTAGAGGCTCCATGCTATACTGTGTGCACAGACGCCAGTGGGCTCACATGCATGGAGTGGTCCCAGAAGATGTAGGAGGAAAAATCATAGAATCTTAGAATGGTTTGGGTTGAAAGGGACCTTAAAGATCATCTAGTTCCAACACCCCTGCCATGGGCAGGGACACCTTTCACTAGACCAGGTTGCTCAAACCCTCATCCAGCCGGGTCTTGAACCCTTCCAAGGAGGGGGCATCCACAACTTCTCTGGGCAACCTGTTCCAGTGTCTCACCACCCTCACAGGAAAGAATTTCTTCCTAATATCTCATCTAGACCTACCCTCTTTCAGCTTAAAGCCATTACCCCTTGTTCTATAATTTCCTGCCCTTGTAAGAAATCCCTCCCCAGCCTTCCTGTAGCCCCTTCAGGTACTGGAAGGCCACTAGAAGGTCTCCCTGGAGCCTTCTGTTCTCCAGGCTGAACAGCCCCAACTCTCTCAGCCTGCCCTTGTAGCAGGCGCTCCAGCCCTTGGATCATCCTCATGGCCTCCTCTGGACTCGTTCTAACAGGTCCATGTCTTTCTTGTGTTGGGGGCTCCAGAACTGGACACAGCACTCCAGGTGGGTCCTTATGAGAGCAGAGTAGAGGGGGAGAATCACCGCCCTTGACCTGCTGGCCACGCTTCTCTTGATGCAGCCCAGGATACAGTTGGCTGCCCTGGTGTGTATGCGAGAAAAAGGGCACCCACCAGTGTTCAAAAGTGCTGTTCTGCTCTCCAGGGAAGCCCATTCACATTTTCATGCAAAGAAGCCGTGTAACTGCAGGGCTGTTGCTACTCCCTCCCGCCTCAGAAAATGAACCTATCTGGTCTGTGATGGACTCTGATGGGTGCTGCTGGGGCTCTTGCTGTGCCCTCTTGTGAGGCACAGCCTTTCAGTAGCTGGGGCTGTCGAACCATTTATTGAAGCAGCCCTAAATCTCAGAAAGGCTGGTTATTGCTGAGTGCCCTTTGCAGCCGCATCTGGGGACAGGGAGGGCTGTGCAGGTTTTCTTGGGGTAGCGTGACTGCCCTTTCTGCAGGGATGGCTCTTCAGTGCTGGAAGGGAGCAAAACCTTCAGTGGTTATGGAAACAGTTGCTCGATTTGAACTGGATGAGGGTTTCTATGAGCCAAACCCAAATGCTAAAGCTACATTTGCTCCTCAAGTCAGTGTCCTTCCTTCTCCCATTCCTCCCCTCCGCCTCAACCTGAGGATCCTCAGCAAACAGGGTCCCCCTTCAGCAAAGGGCTGCTGCAGCATCAGCTCTTTCTGTGGTGCCTGTGCCCCTCTTCTTCCCTCACACCCCCTCTGTCCTAAAGGGCTTTTGGGGTCCTGGCATTATCAGTAATGGTACTGATGCTTTCTATCCTATACCTGGATCAAACACAGCTGTGTGGTGCCCATGGCTTTGGGATATTTGTGCTGGTTTTCTGGCCTTGGTCTCTCTCACTGCTGGTCACAGCAATACACTCTTCTCACAGCTGGCAGGAATTTTTAATCCTCTTTTCCTGTTTGTGCTAAGAAGCTGTGTGCACACACGTGTGCAGGCAGGCAAGTTGAAAGGGGTGTTTGTGGCCCCCAGTGTCCACCTAGAGTTACATTTTGCTTTGGGTGGCACAGTGCTGGCACCCCACAGGGTGTTTTCATTGGGCAGTGACCCTGCCACATGTTTTCCAGACTGCACTGTGACTGCCTGATGGACATATGTGTCACTGAGGAGGATGTGAGGACATACCATGTCTCCTACATGGCTTGGAACATCCTAATGGCCTCTGGCCAAGATGTCTGTGTAACCCACAACACACACCAAACACTTCAAGCCTCACACAGGAGTGTTGCCTCTGCCAAATTTTTACTTTCTAGCCCTGAGCCAGCATGACCCATGAGTAGAGCAAGAATGCTCCAGGAGATTTAGTTTATATTTTAAGCAAGACAACACCTCTCCTATGAAGAAAGGCTGAAAGAGTTGGGGTTCAGCCTGGAGAAGAGAAGGCTCCAGGGAGACCTTATTGCAGCCTTTCAATAATGGGTTCCTGTAAGAATGATGGGGGCAGACTTTTTAGCAGGGCCTGTAGTGATAGGCCAAGGGGTGATGGTTTTAAACTAAAAGAGGGGAGATTGAGACTAGATGTAAGGAAGAAATTTTTTACACTGAGGGTGCTGGAACACTGGTACAGGCTGCCCAGAGAGGTGGTAGAAGCCCCATCCCTGGAAACATTCAAGGTCAGGTTGGATGGGGCTCTGAGCAACCTGATCTGGTTGAAGATGTCCCTGCTTACTGCAGGGGGCTTGGACTAGATGACCTTTAAAGGTCCCTTCCAACCCAAACCATTCTATGATTCCATGAATAGAAGATCCCATTTCTAGTATTTTTTCAAGAAATGAGTCATTCCAGGAGCAGTGGGAGGAGCAGAGTCTGCCCTCCCATGAGTTTGAGACATCTGCCTTCCTCCCACCACCATAACCTTGGCTGTTCCTCTTACTCCCTGGCTGAGTGGAGTTGTCCCAAGGAAGCACAGCAGCACAGTGGGGAGAGCAGGGTGCAGCAGAGCATGATCTACTGACTTTCCCCTCCCTGTGCTGCTATTTTGCATGGGGCTTGGAGTAATGTCATCCTCTCTAGGTTTGCTGCTACTCATGCTGTCAGGCTTGGGTCACTGGGCTCAAGATCTTTGCTAAGGGCCAGAGAGACTGTGGTTGCACAAGCCATGTTTCTTTAAAAGAGCGATGAAGCTAAAAACATCAGAACCATCTTTACTTAAAAGCACTGAGAACACTGAGCTGAGGCGAGACCGACAAAATTATAGCCTGAACAGTGAGCCAAGAAATTAGACTGCGTTCTGATACTCCTCATTACAGCTTTCAGAGGTACTTCAGCTGCTATATACAGACACACCATGAAATGATCTCAAGTGAGAATTGCTGGGGTGGAAGTAGCATTTACGCATTTCCCTGGCTGTGAACTGAAATATCTCTCTGCTTCCTGTCTGCTTTGAAGTCAGACCTCCTTGAAGACCTCCCCTTTCTCTCCTACACTCCCCCACCAATACCTGCCCTGAGCCCTGCTCACCTACCTGCCTCAGTGAACTCTGCTTTACCTGTGGTTTCTTGTGAACTTTTTGATGTAAACCTCTATTCTTGGCTGTCTGCTGGGACAGAAAAAGGTGAGACCTGCTGCTGCCTCCCTGGTTTTCTGCTCTGTATCCCTGAAGAGCACTGGAAGACAAGGAGCAGTCTAAGGTGTCATTCAGAACTGCCTCTTCCTGTCTCACTGCCATTTGCATGCTGCTCAGGTTTTAAAACCTTGTACTAAGTGGTTTTTCCTGAAGGGGCAAACAGCAGCTTCACCAGAGTCATCTGCAGGGCACCTGTGTTCACACAACCATTACAGAGCTACAGGCTAATTTATGTATTTCTATTAAACCAAGCCTCTGAGAGCCAGAAATCAGGAGTGTCAGTGTGCACTTGTGTTTGACTTCCAAGCTGTATTCTCCCAAGATTTAGCCACAGAGTTGCCCTTGCTGTTAGCCCAGAGCTGTGAGTGTGGTGGAACCAGGGCCACCATGGCTCCATAAGGCCACAGAGTGGTTCATTGTGGCTGGTGACAAGGAGCAAAGTGGTTTTTGGGGGGAAAATGTCTCATCATGGAAAATAAGAGCCAAAAGTCTGCAGTGTTTGGTTTGCTAGATCTGATGAACAGCAGATATTCTGTTTATCACCTGAAAGCCTGTAATACTGTGCTCCTGCAGCAATGCTTACTGACCACTTGCCCAACACTATGGCCACCTTCTTTGCTCCTTTTAACTGTGCTACATGTAGCAACTTTCCATGCCAGTGGCCTGATTCATGCTGAGATTTCCAAAACTGCTAAGATAGAACAAGAACATGGGGGGACAGGCAGGAAATACTGTTTTGCCTTTGTTGAAACCCTACCTCTTAAAATTGAAGTCTCCTGTGGTTTAGAGCTCAGACTCAAAATTTGTCAGGGAATTGTCACAAGGTGTGATAGTTCCATTGGGTTAGCCCTTGGCTAGCAACCAACACAGCCATTCACCCACTTCCTCCTCACCCCAGGGGATAGAGGAGAGGACTGGGGGGCAAGAGTAAGGGGACCTGTAGGTTGAGATAAGAACAATTTAATAATAGAAATTAAAAAAATTAAAATAATACTAATATTAAAATAATAATGATAACAGTAATAAAATATGTAAATGAATAATACACGGTGGAATTGTTCACCACCCGCTAACCAAGCCTGGCCTGTTCCCAGATAACAGTCCTGGAGGAGTGACAATCCCGAAACCACAATCCTGGAAGAGCGAGAGCCCGAGTGAGAGCCAGAGAGTACAAAAGAGGAAGAACCCCTCACTAATATACTGGACATGACATGTTATGATATGGAATACCCTATTGGCATACCTAAAAGCCAGTTTAGCTTACTAATTTAAATATTCCTTGCCACCTTAGAACTTAGGTTTATAGACTAACGGATGCACAATAGCTCTGGAAATGTATTTAAAAAGCAACTTTTCAGTTAGTAGGGGGCTCAGTGAGTGGGGGAAAACTGGGAGAAAATGCAGAATTATGGAAGGACTTCATAGTCCTGCACATGACCACTGATGTAAGAGGGGTTCCTGCATTGGTTTCCCTGTCTAACACAGCTGCATGTAGTCTCCTGACTCATATGAACACCATGTTTGGGTTTTGTGTTTTTTTTTTTTTTTAAAATCTAGTAGCAATGGTGCGGTGTGACAGTGAGTCACACAGGATAATTATGGTGTTTAAAAAACAATCGTCAGTGCTGAGTGTTTTTTAATTGCACCAACTATCTTTTTATGAGGGAAGATTAATGACACCTAATACCCTTGAACAGAGGCTTTCTCAGGAACAGGCTCTGTATGCACATCTCCTAAGAGATCATCACTGGATTACAGAGTGTGGGGTCTTTTTTCATAGAATCATAGAATGGTTTGGGTTGGAAGGGACCTTTAAAGGCCATCTAGTCCAACCTTCCTGTGGTAAGCAGGGACATCTGCAATGAGATCAGGTTACTTAGAGTCCTGTCCACTCTGACCTTGAATGTTTCCAGGGAAGGGGCATCTACCACCTCTCTGGGCAACTACCTATGCCAGTGTTTCACCACCCTTAACATAAAAAAAATCTCTTCCTTATATCTAGATGGGTTGTAAGATGGTACTGCCGAAAGCAAAGACCTACTGTAGTGAGGCCCACCTCCCATCTGTGCCTGGAAAGATTCAAACATGAACACCCAAGGGAGATTGCTAATCTTATCTCTGAGGTCCTAGAAAGAAGTGTACAAATAAAATGCATTTTGCTAGCTGTTACGAAGTCCATAGTTGCTGGTTCACTTTAAGCTACTGAAACTTTAGCCTTGAGTTCCCTTTTGGTTTCATCAAGATGCCCAGGAGAACAGGTAAGGTCTGTGCACTGTAACTCTGGGCAATCTCTAGTCTGGACCAAGACTCCTCCTCTGCCAATGGAAAAAGTGGTGTGTTTTTGCTTTTGAAAGGTAATATTCACATTCATTTCAATCACTCTGTAATTGTTGGAAAATCTGAGAGCCCATTCTTTCTCTGGTTTAATATGTGGACATAGCAGTACTGGTATCAAAAGAGAGAAAAAAAGTCAAGTTGCTGCTGTTAATGTTTCTGAGGCAAACTCTGGGCCATCAGCAGCTCAGTTCACCGAATTTCTCCTGCGGCTCACATGGGACCAGTGCCAGCCCCCTTGCCTGGTGCATATTTTACTGTTCCAAGTAAGATGTGGCCTGGCTATAGGTGTATTTGCATTGAGGAGCTTCACATTTATGAGATGACCATGTTAGTCAAAGGAAGGAAAGTTTCAGGTACGCAGAAATAACTTTAGCATTGATTAATTATAAATACCTCCAAAAAAGTAAGACACCAAATGCAGTGAGAGAGCTACTTGTTATTTCTAACCTTTTCTCTTTCAATGATCTTTCATTGATCTTTTCAGTCCCTCATTAGAGATGTCGATGTGTGAGTTTGTTCCAATATCCCTTGTGGGAACTGGGTCAGAGCCACTTCATGGTGTGTGGTGTGTGCTGGCACCGGTGACACAGCTTCTGCACCCGCGCTCTGCAGCTGTGCGGTCAGGGCAAGAGACCCGGGGCGCAGCTGGGCTGAGAGGCTTTCCTCTGCTCATCTCACTAGAGCTAAAGTGAGGAAAGGTCCCTACAGTGTGCCAGAGCAAAAGGTTGGCTGTATCCCCAGTGCTTAATTTCTTGGGTGAGTTTTTTATATTTTTTTCTTCTTTTTTTTTTCCTTTTTTCCTTTTTTCCTTCTTTCCTTTCTTTTTTCCTCTCCTCTCCTCTCCTCTCCTCTCCTCTCCTCTCCTCTCCTTCATTTATTTTTGTTGGGTTTTTTTTTGTTTTTTTCTCTTTTTTCCTTGCTTTTTGATTGTGGGGGTTTTTTTCATTTTTTTTCTTTCCCCTCCCCCCCTTTTTTTTTTTCACAACGGAAAGT
>NW_010327953.1:12178-29045 GCF_000700745.2 Antrostomus carolinensis
AGGTCAGCACTTGTTGGTGTGGGCCAACCGTAGTACAATATTTAGGTCATTAATTCTTTGCCTCAGTCTTCCTTCGGGTACTAAGTATTTCCATAAAAGTTCTTGCTGTCTGTATGCTTCCCTCCGGATTCTGAAAGTATTTCAATGTATTAGAGTGAAAGTTAAACTATTATTTCAAGCACTTGCAATAATAAGGACATTTGTAATTAAAGAAATACATGCTTTAGTGCATAGGACTGAAGGACAGTGTGATAGTGTAACTTAGCTGGCAGCCAAACAAGACACAACCACTTACAGCCTCCCCCCTCAGTCCAGGGAATGAGGGAGAGAATTGGAGGGGTAAAGGTCAGGAGACTTGTAGGTTGAGATAAGAACTATTTAATAATAAAAATAAAATAAACGATAACAACTATATATATATATATATATATATACATAAATGAGTGATGCAGAGTACAATTGCTCACGACCCGCTGATAATGATCCCAGAGGAGTGAAAAGGAACCCCGAAAGCAATTCTGGAAAAGTGAGCCTGAGCAATTCCAGAGAGAATTTCCCCCCTTTCCAGTCAGCCCCGGTTAATATACTGAACATGACGTGGTATGGTATGGAATGTCTTATTGGCATATACAACTGTCAATTCTGGGTTTTGCTAACTTCCCCCCCAGTCCTTTGAACTTGAAAACTACCCAAACACCATGTCCTTGTACCTTATCAACATTGTTCTCATAACAAATCCCACACTGAAACCAAAACACAGTGTTTTCTAACTACTAAGAGGAAAATTAACCCTATCCTACCAAAAAAGCAGGACAGACGGTCTCAAGTCAACTGGTGACCTGGGTGTGTAATGACAGCAAATGAGAGACATTACTCTGGAGTTTTTACCATGAGCTTTTAGAAACAAGAGGAGTTACATTTGATAAAGATATCAGTTATAATAGTGATAGGTACTAATCCATTCTTATCCATTGATAAGGAGGCAGGTACTAATGCGTTTTACTTCCTTATCTTTTACAAAAACCAGTAGCAGTCAAGGTGCACTAGCAATTTTTTTTCTTTCTAGTTAATGCTTGTCGATATGTGTTTTATTTTCAGTGAAAAGCTTCAAAACTGCACAGTATTTGATTAATATGTAGAATGAACTTTTTAGTATCTCTCAACATTACACAAACTACCAGTACTAAATTAGGGAACATAAAAACCTTTTAATTTAAGTCTTTAAGAAGAAACTTCTCTATGCCTGTAGATATTTGATTAGTTTAAACAGTATATTTCTGCTCTGTAGGATTTTATTTGCAGCAAACAAGCAAGCATTAAAGAACCTTTGAGTTTTAGGGGCTTAGTAACAAATTCAAAGGATAATAAAAATGTAGAAAACAATATAACAAAACTCAGTGCGGTGTCTTATGGAAAGGGAAAATGATTTTAAACCAAACCTTCAACAGGCTGATGTTACACACTCACACTCATGTACCAACAAGCACCAAGCTCTATGGGTGCAGGTGATCTGGCCAGCACCACTTGTGTGCAATATGAAGGAGAAGGGACAGTGGCTATCCGGTCATCACAATGCCTCTTGGGTTTCTCTTGATTGATAATAACATAAATGGGTGGAGCTTTCAGCAACCTGGTCTAGTGGAAGGTGTCCCTGCCATGACAAGGGGGTTGGAACTAGATGAGCTTTCAGGTCCCTTCCAACCCAAACCATTCTATGAAATTTTGGACAGATGCTGAAGGGAGGGCTCCCTTAGCAGTCAGCAGCTGCAAGGGGCTGGTCCTGCCCCTGAGAATCTGTCTGGCTAGAGCTTCCCCAGCCCTTGGGCTGAGCTGCTGCCTGATGTCTGATGTGTCTTTTTTGGACTATATATTTGAGTTATACATCCAGGCCCTATTCTTCTGTCAGGCCAGCAGGAAAATGAATGGTATATGTGATATGCTGCAGCCTTGTTGCCATCCTCCTGGTGTTCAGATGCTGAGTCTTCTGCTGATGAGTTGCGTGTGTTGCAGTTGTAGTTGCCTTTTGGCCCCTCAGTGCGACCATGGGGAACAGTGTCCTTTGTTACCAGTTCAGGTTTTTTTTGTGACCCTCCTGGTTCTTACAAACATTTCCATTCATGCTGCATTCATACAAAATTTCTGTTATAGTGCTGACTCTTCTGATGTCATGTAGGATGTGAGACAGAAAAGTCTTGTCTGGAGTCCTTCCCCAGGCTTTGATTGTGTCACCAGACAAAGGGAGGTTACCTCATGCTGGCTGCCTTTCCTTGCCAAGATTTCCATCTCCCTCTGGACTGTCAGGTCAGGGTGATGCTGATTTCAGTCCTGAGCTACTAATACACTTGAGCAAGAATTTAATAGTGTCAGTGTCTCCTTTGGGATCACTCACATACTCAAAGCCAAATGGGTGCGGGTTTTTTTGCTGGAATGGGACCCTGATTGCCTGCTCCTTCAGTGTGAGTGGCCATGGGTTTTGGCCATGATCTGATGAGGCCCATGTGGATCTTTCCACTTTTGAAATCCCCTCACTGTTGTACTCTTTTCCTGAAATGAAGGCAAAGTGAAGGGTCAGAGAATGATGGTCTGGTGGGGGGGGAGGTGGGGGGAGTGTAAAGGAGGGGAAAACAGAAAGAAAAGATAAATGAAAAAAAGTGGTTTGGATGTTGGGGCAATAGGAGGAGGTGAAGAAGGATGTAGGTTGTGAGCTTGCCTCTTTAAAGATATCAATCAAGTATGACAAATGGAAAAGGAGCAAACAGGTAAATAGAGCTGTCAAGGGAGAGGCATCCTGAGGTGCTTGTGGTGATGTTCCTCAGGGGGACCAGCAGTGACCCAGAGGGGCACAGCAAGGGCTGGGGGGACACAGTCAGAGGAAGTTGCTGGGGAGGACTGTGAGGAGACAATGTACCTCCATCAGGGAAAAGAAAACACAAATGCACGGGTGTAGAGAGGGCTTGAGTGTTCAAAGGAGAGAGAATTTGGGCAAAAGAAGAGAGGAGATGTCACAAGAGGCAAGTATGGGAGGGAAGGGGCTGCAGAAATGTCCATCTGACCTGTCCATCAGCTTGCACATTCAAAGTTGGCTCATACCCACTTTTGCTGGAAGCACTTAGAGCTGGGACACCTGATACACAAAACACAGTCACCAAACCTCCTCCTAAAACACACCAGGCTAGCTGGACTGTGTCAGGGCCTGGCTGCAGGGAGGGAGAGGGGGACATCTGTATGCGAGGTTCAAGAGAAGCTCCTCCAAAGGGGGAAGATGGGACTAAGCCACCAGGCAACAGCTGTTGAACTGTTCCTGTTGCTGGCAGGAAGAGGTGTTGGTGTTTTAGTCCTGTGCCAGATGGGTCTAGTTGAGGTTGTCACTTGGTCTGGAGCTCATGGCACTTTGCTACTGTCCTGTTGGTTTTTTGATGGAAGAGAAACCTGCTGGCTCTCACCAGACATCCAACTAGTACATACATCACATGGGCAAATGTGGAATTAAATCTCCTAGTTCAATGTGCACATCAAACAAATATCACTGCTAAAGTTTCTCTGTATAGGTCTATAGCTGTTTTGGCTAGAGGACACTTCAAGTGCAGACACAAAAGGAGGGTGTTTCCTGATGGCCTTTCCCAAAAAGTCAGCTCACAAGCATGCTCTGATAGTCATATTTTTTGGACAAATGCTTTTGGAATCAAGCCCTACAGGGTCCATGGCTTATGAGCTATGTGTGTCAGGGACTGTCATGGTTTAACCCCAGCCAGTAACTAAGCACCACACAGCCACTTGGTCACTGCCCCCCTGGTGGGATGGAGGAAAGAATCAGAAGAGTAAAAGTGAGAGAACTCGTGAGTTGAGATCAAGACAGTTTAATAAGTAAAGCAAAAGCTGCGCACACAAGCAAAGCAAAACAAGCAATTCATTTACTAGTTCCCATCAGCAGGCAGCTGTTCAGCCATCTCCAGGAAAGCAGGGCTCCATCATCCATAACTGTGACATGGGAAGACAAATGCCATCACTCTGAACATCCTCCCCTTCCTCCTTCTTCCCCCAGCTTTATATGCTGAGTAGACATCATATGGTCTGGAATATCCATTTGGTCAGTTGGGGTCAGCTGTCCCAGCTGTGTCCCCTCACAAATTCTTGTGCCCCCCCTCAGCTTCCTCACTGTTGGGGTGATGTGAGAAGAAAAGGCCTTGACTGTGTAAGCATTCCTCAGTAACACCTAAAACACCCCTGCATTATCAACAGTGTTTTCAAAATCCAAAACAGAGACCCATACTAGGTATTATGAAAAAAATTAACTCTATTCCAGTCAAAACCAACACAGGGACATATATGTGCTTGCCACCCTCAGGTCCCTGCCGACATCCTAACTCCCAGACACTCAAGAGAGAGAAGGTGCAGAGGGCACTGAGGAGCACAGCTGCTCTGCAATGCCAGCATTGCTGCCGGGAGCTTAGAAAGACACCAGCACCTAAATTTCTTTGGCATCTTTTCCAAGGTCACCCGAGGCTGGTGCAGGACAGTCTGATAAGGTTTTTCTTTCTCATATATAATTGCAGGCTAGTGGCCTTGTTAAAATACTTGGGTTTATGATCTGTTTTCCTCCTAAGCAGCTGTTTATACACTTTATTAATAGTGACTAATTAAGTCCCTTGGATAAAGTCCTTTGGAGGCTGTCCAAAGACATAAACCCAAATAAGCCTGGATACTGTGATGAAACACAGTCACCAAAATATCTTCCCAAAAGCCATGTAAGCAGATTGTCAACGGACCAAAGCAGGGTCTGATGAAAGAGGTGGGTGGGGAGATATATAGACTCAGGTAGGCGCCATTTAAAACCTAGGAGAAGGGGGGAAGGAAACAGCATTAAAATGCCTTGAAGTTCCTGTTGTGCATGAGGTCATAAACTTAGCAGCCTGTATTTCTGCTCAGCTGAGGTCGCCAATGCAGTTCCAAGCCAAGGGGCAATTAGGAGACCCACAGGCCTGAGCCATTGCAGCGCTGTGCTTGCAAAGGCCACGGAGCATCCTGAAAGCCACCAGCACCTGTGAAGTCAAGCTATTGACCTCATTGCACTGGACAGTAAATCCCTTTGGAGGCAGCCTGCTTGGCTTTTAAAATGTGTTTGGGCAGGCAGGAGAAAAAAAATTAAGAGTAGGTGAAGTTTCGGTGTGCTGTTGAGCTGTGGGAAGGAGGCAGTGAGCAGGCTGCATGTGCTGGGGTAAATAGAGGGGTAAGTAGTCCCCCCAGGGCCAAGGGGATTTTGGGTGCTCCAAACTCACCCAAGCTCGGCGCTGACTGTCCTGCATCTTGGGCAGGATGCAGGATGGGGGGAAAATGCATCAGAGGGGACGAAGGTTGAGAGGTGAAGTGAGGAAGAAAGATGCAGGCTTGGACAACAACCTGTGGATGCTGCCCATGATTGCCCTCCCAGGCAACATTGTGTTTAGGCTGTGTATAAAAATCTGCAATAATCACCATTTACACAGGCTCTTTGCTGCAGAATTGGGCAGGTGGAATTGATCATCTTGGTCTCACATACTGCTATTTTTGTAAGGATCATTTTATTATTACAAAAGGCAGCAAACTGCCAGTGCTTGTGTGTGGTCCAGCACCCTGTCCCTGCAGTTTAGCTGCAATTTGGGTTCAAGAGCCTGGCAGTCCAGAGGGTTCGGTGGGATGCTACTTGATGCTGCTTTTAGTTTGCTGATGACTGACTCTGCCTGTTTCAGATGCAGTCCCAAAGCTGGCTTGCTTACATATGAGCTGCTGGCTTTGCTGACTTATCAGTCACATTCATATATTTTATGTAGGAAACCTAACAGTGGGTAACACCAGCGGGCAGTCAGGGCTACAGCATGGTTTGGATACACAGGTTGCTGGAAGGTGTTTCTCTGCTGCTTTCCACAGACTCTGTGGTTGGGTTATGTCATGACTCTCCTCCCTAACTCTTTCTTTTCTCTTTTTTCTCTTCCCCTCCCTCCCTTTGAGCTTTCTACAAAGCTACATTTCTGCTGCTGTGCCCATTTCCCAAACAAGTGACCCAAACCTTTCATGGCTTGGTGGCAGCATGGTCTGTCTGCTCCTGCCGAGGTGGCTGCACTGATGTGTGACCAGCATACTCATGCTACCTGGTTCAGGTACGGCCCTAGGAAGGTGCTGGTTTATGATGGCTTTCCTGGGCCTCAGGCAGTGAATGAGAAACTTTGGAGTTTGTCTGAAATGGAGTAGGGGCAGGTGGCTTTTATCACTCAGTGCTTCCCTCATGCTGCAGGCCTCCAAAATCATGCAAGGAGAAAAAAAATAAAAGAGTGTTGTGCTGTTCTGGGGAAGTTAGGATCTTGCTGTTTGCTTGCTTGTTTGTTTGTTGTCTTTCTTTCCTTTGATTGCTTTGTTTTTAGTCTCTTCCAGACAGCTGGCTCTCGCCCATTCATCAGGCTAATTGATGATGGGCAGTGTGGCTTTATGGAAAATAGAACTTGTCTGAATAGCTGGATCCTTCTTTGCTTGCTTATTTTAACGAGACAAGATGGGATTGCAGTCAGTAATAGTGCTGGTGCTGTTATCAGGCACTTCTTCTGGCCTGGGCAGAAAAGCCTGGCATTAAATCTCCCTGGCACACAGCCTGAGAATTTGAAACTGGGTAAAGGCTCAGCCATGGTATTATAGCATCATAGAGTGGTTTGGGTTGGAAGGGACCTAAAAGATCATCTAGTTCCAACCCCCCTGCCATGAGCAGGGACACCTTCCACTAGACCAGGTTGCTCAAAGCCTCATCCAACCTGGCCTTGAACAATTCCAGGGAGGGGGCATCCACAAATTCCTTGGGCAACCTGTTCCAGTGTCTGACCACCCTCACAGTGAAGAATTTCTTCCTACTATCTAATCTAACCATCCCCTCTTTCAGCTTAAAGCCATTTCCCCTTGTTCTGTCACTAACTGCCCTTATGAAAAGTCCTTGTTCTGTCATTAACTGCCCTTATTAGTGTGAGGTTCATCAGTGCTGCGCTATGAGAACAGGCCCTGGGCAAAAGAAGTGTTAAATTATTGCCTACAAAGTGCTGGTAGCACAAGGGCTACCAACAAGGGGGACACGTGAGCTGAGTACTTTTCTCCACCCAAGTCCGAATTTGAAGACCATCAGTGGAATTGATCACAGAATGGTGGGGGTTGGAAGGGACCTCTGGAGAACATCTAGTCCAACCACACTGCCAAAGCAGGTTCACCTAGAGCAAGTAGACCATTGTCTGCTTGTTCATAGGCACAGAGAGCTTTGTCCTGCATAGCTGAGTTTCCACAGACATTTTTAATTCCTTGGATTAATCATATTCACGCCTTTGCTCCCTCCTAATATAAGACTTGGTCTGCAAGATGTATTGCACAGCGCCACAGAGATGTCATCAATGATGATGATGCTGATTACTATAGGAAGCACCTATGCCAAGGCCTTGTAGCACCTTGACTACACTCTACACCCCTCCAGGACATCCTATCATATTCAGCAGCATTTCAGATGCTTTCTCTTGCTAACTGAGTGTGGGAACTGTGAGGCTAAATGTCATGGCTGGACCTGCTTTGAGATCTTTGCAACTGGGAAGTTAGAAATGAAAAGGCAAGTGAGAGCATGTGGTGATGCTAGTGGTGTAGGTGTGATGTCCATTAAAAACACCAGACTGCTGGTTTGGGCCAGTGTACTTCAGTGCAGGGACAGGATGAGTTGCAGGAGCAGGTCAGGTGCCTGGTGGCAGTCGGCCCCATTTCACCAGGGCCATGGGGACTACCTTTGATACTCAAAAAGATGTGCAAAGAGGGCAAGGACGGAGCTATTCATCTGGTCCATCTCCACACAGCTGTGTAAGGGCATCTTCCTGTGTTTCCTGAAGGAAATACTTGGGTGAAATTATATTATATTTTCAGTCTCCTATTGTGCTTCAGACTTGGGTTTCATTGCACAGAACCCCCAGTGAATGGGTCAGAGAAGGAAAATTGCAGGAAAGCAGGTTCTTGACAAGGAAGGCAACATTCTGAAAGCTGCTATGTCCTGCTTTCAAAGGGAACTGGGGCTCAGCTCTGAGGAGAAGAAGAATAGCTGCTTCTGCTATAACTTGCAGGAACTTTTTCTGTTTGTTGTGGTTGTTTTGTTTTGTTTTGTTGTTTTGTTTGGTTTTTTTATGGCATTGGTTCCAGTGTGACCTGGATGTGGAGTTTGGTGGGCTTTGTGAGTTTGGGAGGCTTGACTACTCAATGTTTTTAATAAAAGTAAGTAATCAAACTTAGGATATTGCATCTTCTTGTTTTAGCCCACCTCAGGGTGGCCACTGCCAAGGGCACACAGGGGACATTCCTGGGAAGGCTGTGGCTTGGGCCACCCCATGGCCAAGTGACCCTCAGTGTCCAGAGCTGATCTCTGCACGTTTGTCCTCCTGACTCAGAGGATGGTGTGAGGTGTCAGATGTGCAACAGCTTGGCATTTTTGCTGATGGTGGCTGAGAAATAGGATTTATTTCTGTGCTAAAACACCCCCTGGAGCTGTTAATGGAGTGGCTTATTCAACACGGTTTCTCCCAGGTGGGAGGAGCCCTTCCTTTCTACCATCCATGAGTATGCAGTGCATGCAGCAAAAATTAAAAGAACAAAATGGTCCTAATTTTCACAAGGAGAAAGTTAAGATAGGGTACCTTGGTCTCAACTTGGGGGTCTCAGTCTGCTCCAAGCAGAAAGCTGGTTAAGGTTAAGTAAATCTATCTGTTTGTAATATGTGACTTGGAAACAAAATTAGGGGCTTTTTCAGATCTGTTGTTATGGTTTTGGTTAAGTGGGAGCAGTGTTTGGGCAGTGAGCAGGAGCTCAGTTTAGGTCTGCAGGCCCAATTCTGGTTTGTACAATAACTCTAATTCTCAGTGTTAGCAGCTCAAGCAATCGCTGTGCTCTGTTTTTTCACCACTTCTGCTGTAACTTGCAAGAACTTTTTCTGTATTTTTTTATAGTATTGGTTCAAGTGTGGCCTGGATATGAGTTTGGTGGGCTTGACTACTCAATGTTTTTAATAAAAGGAATCAAACTTGGGATATTGACTCAACAGTGAATTGGTACTGGAAGGAAAAACATAGTGAAGGTATGGAAAGTTAAATGACATTCACTATGAAAATGGCAGGGCTGCAAGGACAAAGCTGAAGAGTAGGACTGCTTACATCTTCTGTAACTTTTAAAATATTGTACTTAACAAAGTTTGCTCCATTTTAGAAGTCTGCTTTTACAAGTTGTCTAAGTGTGGCACTGTGACAGTTTCATTCAGCAACATCTCTGTTGCACACAGTGCCTGGGGGATTTTGACCATTTCAGCTTTGGATCTGCAGGAAAAATTGCTAGTGAACAGCATGAGCCCATACAAACTATCAGCTGGTGTTCTTCACCACCATTCAACACGGTAATTAGTAGCTTTTAGGGCTCTCTTTTTAGTGTGCTTGTTGTAATGATCGAGGGAAAAAAAAATATTTAAATTAGAGGACTAAGGACTAGTCCTTGTCAAGAAGGGAAATCCAGGGGTAAAGAAACCCTTCAGAGTGAGCACAGATCCTACCACTCCCAAGGATCACTTCACTCTTTCAGAGTCTGAACTGACAGGCAGAATATGTTTCTGTTATTTGGAGAGGGCTGAGAAGGGCTGGGCAAGTGAAATGTCTTGCTTTCGTAGACTCAGTGCAGAGTTGCTTAAGCTTGGAAGAACAGAAAGTTACTCATTTCATCTCGGAGCGAAATCTCAGATGCCGGTACCCCAGACTTCCAGGCATCTGGCCCCAAATTCAAATACTCTTGATGTTCAGACTTGACAATGATCCCAACACAATAGTTTTTGGCTGATCTTGCAGACAGCTGCCAGCAGGACTCATGCCACGCTGCATCTGAGCTAACAGGGGTCAGTAGGACATTCACCATCCACCTTCCGCATACTCCAGAGACAAAGAAACGCACAAAGACACCTGCCACGTTCTTTTGTCTTTTTTTTTTTTTAATTATTCCTTCATATTCAAACTTCACAAACAGTGTGAACTTGTACAATACCTCAGAAAGTGAAACTTACAAAAAAAGTGCTGGTAACATTAAAAAAAAAAACAAAAAACAAACATCATTCTTAGCAACATCAATTACTCTTCCACACAAAACAGAAACCTTGTAAAATTTATTTCCGTATTTTTTAAGGCGTAATACTTCTGTATAAAGTATATGCAAGAGATAAAACTTCACAGTATTCCAAAATGTCACAATAATAATAATAATAATATAGTATAATGAAGCGCTACAGTTAATTTTCTTTTTTTATTTTTTTTTTTTTTCCTGTTTTAAATAACAAATACAAGTCACAGGTAAATATACGTGAGAAAAATACGAGGCTAATATTAAATGGCAGGTAAGGATACTCTCACTGTAAGAAAAAACTGGCAGGATGTGTGTATTTATTCTATATTTTAAAGCACTTGATAGAAAAGGCGTATGCAAGGTTGTTTTTTTTTTTTAACAATTTTCTATTTGCTTGTTTTTGATAACTGACATACCATTTACAGAGTATAATGAGAGAAAAAAAAGGAACTTAACCCCTCAAAACTTTTGACCTGCTCTTCACATCGTCACAAACCATGTTTCTCGAGAGATGCCTGTAAAGCGGTGGGGGGATGTGTGTGTGTGTGTGTGTGTGTGTGTGTGAGGGGGGGGATCCCTCTCCCTGTGGGTGGGAGTGGGGGTGGGTGTGTGTGCGGCAGCAGCGCACGCGTGGGTGTGCGGATGGGTGGGCATGTGGTGACACACAGGACCACAGCAACACACATGGGTACTGGCAGAGACTGGTCTCCTGCAGAGGATTTCCATCACTCTGGGGGCCAAATCCTGAAGTCTTTGTGCTGGCAAGCTGGTCATCAAGGTTGGCGGTGGTGGTTGCCTGCATAAAGACCCCGGGATTTAGTTTCCCATTCATTCCACATCAAGTGACTGTTGGGAATTTCTTCATCCTCAAGAAGAAAACGTCCCATTTTGGTTTTTTTTACATCCACACACCCGAGCGCGTGCTCTCCCCTCCACCATTTCGCTTTATTTTTTTCCCCCCTCCTCCTTCCATAAAACAGAGCAAAGACCAACTACGGAATATCCACCTGGGTTCGAGCCAGTGTGGTGAGGAATGGGAACGTGGATGGAGCCCCCCGGCTCCGCTGCGGCGGGGGCCCGCACACACCCTCCCGCCATACCTCGCCCCCGTACGCGCCCACAGCCAGCCGCTCAGCCCATGGGTAACAAAAAAGACAGCAGATAGCATTAACACATCAGTAAGGTGCTCAAAGAAAAAAAGGTGGCTCCCACTCCTGGAATGAGAAGCCACATAAGGTGCTTCAAAAAGGTTTTTTCTTTTTTTTTTTTTCCTTTTTTTTTTTCTTTTTTCTTTTTTTCAGTTACAGACATTTTTTTTTAAAAAAAAAGAGGACTGATTGAGCATGTGGTACGTGAGAGCAAGGCCGAGAGTTTTGAGACAGACATCCTCCATAAACAAGAGCTTCCTCAGGGCAGGATGCATTTTTGTTTGTTTGCTTCTTTTTTGTTGTTGTTGTTGTTGTGGTGGTGGATCAGTTTAGACACAATTTTTTTTTTTCATATAAAACAAAGAAAAAGTAACAAACCAACCCAATGTAAGAATTAGCGTAGAAGTCAAACCACGTTATTGGGCTGAGTTTTTGATTTTGGTTTGGTATTATTTTTTTTTTTGCCCATTCATTCAGTTAGCACCGTTCCTTTTTATTCTGGTTACAACCCAATTCCTTCTGTAATTATTGAATGTACAGAAAGGACCAAGTAGTTGTTTTTATTTTTTGTGATCTGTTTCAAGAGCCCAACTGTAATTCCTCTGCTGCTGCTGCTGTGTTTGTGTAGCATCTGGTTTCATGAGCTTAAGGAGAAAGGTTAGTCTGCTGATATTTAAGGTTGACGTGTGTGTTTGTATGCATACACATTGTTCTATACATACACACTGCATGGAGTACATTTTAACTGGAGATAAAGTGAACTGGGTTCAAACACATATGCACTATCTTCCCCTATGTATCTGAAACAGTCTGGAGCTTTGATTTGATTTGATTTTTTTTTTTTTTTTAAAGTGCATTTAAAGCAAAATAACTGGCATTCACATACCCCACGGAAAACACGATAGCAGTGGAAAGCTTGACTATGCTAAACTCCTCGGACTTGACAACGCCAAAAGCAAATGGGGCAGTGACAGGCCTCGGTGTAGGCAGCTATTCTTGGGCAGCACCATTGGCAAGGAGGGAAGGCAGGAGGTGGTGGAAGGGAAATTGCTTTAGAGGTTGAATATTTGAACTGAAATATTTGAAATATTTCAATTCTGACATAGCCTTGTCATTCCCAATACAGCTTCCTTTATGATGATTAATGACCTCTGTCTTACAGCTGTACACATCTGACTCTCCCTAGTTCTGTCTTTCATCTTGTGTGTGTCCCAAGTGCCAGCATCTATTAGGAATAAGGCACTGTTGAAATTACAGTTTTACAAAAGATGCAGAATAATCCAACCCTAACAATCCCGACTGCCTGCACTGTTCTCCTCCCCCTCCCTCCTTTTATTTTATTTATTTTATTTTATTAATATTGCATGTGATAGAGTTTATTCTTATGTTTTCTAAGCCTGTCAAAAGTAGACCTTGGACAAATGTCTTAAGTCCATCAGCACCAAAGTCGGATAGGAATATACCCTTTCTCTTGTATATATGTGCACACATGCAGCCTGTTAATTGGAAGGGGGGGATAGCTACACTGCTCCCCTGCTGCTCCTCTCTGGCTCTAGAGCCCAGCCTAAAGAATAAATTTCCAGTCTTCCATCCACAACATTTTCATTTACTGGATCATTTATGCAAGTGCTCAAGGGATTTTCCATTCCCATGACACAGGTGTGTACAGGTGGATTTCTCAAAGAGTAAGCTCCTGGAAAGCCTGTGTGGAGCTTCCTGCTGTGCAGAGGAACAGCACGGGTGGATGCCCACCCTTGCACTTGCCTGCCAGGTGGACACTACTCGGGGGCTGCTTTGTGCTGATTCTTAAAATCAGAAAAGCCTCTACAGCACTGCTGGCTCCTCCACAGAGACAGGGACACTGACTGTGCAGTGGGCAAGTCTGCAGAGAAGCTGGGCAGCAGTTGGGTCCCTGTCTTTGCCCACGAGCAGCTGTGGATTGCAAGCTGCTTTTCCATTATGCTAACACGCTGTTCTGTCTCCGTGGTTTTGACCTGGGGACAAGTCATGTTCCAGTAACTGGGTGGGATTTATTGGCCCTAAAAATACTGTGGTCAGCCCATCATAATATGCTTTTCTGTGGCAGCTAGTATATCCTTCTCCTGCTAAAAAGCTGAAAATGATCCATCAACTACCTTCCTTGAGCCAGAATCCCACTGGCTCCTCTCACCCTTCACCAAAGGCCAGGGCTGCCTCGTCAAGCGGAGAATATAGCAGAAAGTAAGAAAAGCAAGCAGACAGTAGGGGTTATAGCAAAGAGAGCATGAGATCAGATGGCTCAGCGTTTAAGCTTTGGGCTGGTCAGTGTAGCCACCATCGCTAAAACAGACTGAGATTAGAGTCTAAACTGCTATAGACTGGGTTTTTAGAAGTGACACAAACCTTGGGCAGGAAATGAGTCGCCTTTTTTTTTCTTTTAGTGGTTTAAAAGTCATCTTGATAAGGCCACAAACTGCATTTGTCTTGTCAATGTAACTGCTTGCAAATGGCATGAATTGAAATGGAGCGAGTGCTTCACTCAGCGAGGATAGGAATGGGAGAGAAGAGCCACCCCATGCCCACTCTGACTGCTCTGTAGGAGAGAGGAGCATCTGAGGAGGTGGTGGTGGAGGGTGTCTCCTTGGGAAGACCTGCTATGTGTGGAAAGGGAAAGGAGCTAATAGCATCTCTCAGTTCCCCTTCCCTTCACCACCACCTTACTGGTTTGCTGGACACCTATAGAAAAGTAGCACTTCTAAAGAGCCTCCTCCTGCGTCTCTCACATGTGTAAGTTTGGGAAGGGGAGGAGGTTGGTATAATTACAAAAGGGGAAAAAGAAGGCACATGATTTTACTCAGTCCTGACTGAACCCACATTTTGAAAGCAAGGGCAGTTTAGGCGGAGGGCAAAAAAGTGCTCAGTGGAGCAGGTGCTCACTGAGAAGAAATCTCAGGGCAAAGGAAGAGGGAGAATAAAAAGGAAAGGCAGGAGAAATGAAGGCCACATTCAGCTTTCTGTCTGCTTGACAGTCTCAAGATTTGGCTGCATTATTGTCCAGGAAGGAAAAGAGTCTGGTTGGTCTCAAATGTAGCCCAGTTACATATCTCCAGTTTTTGTTATGGCTGTTGGTGTCCTCCTCCTTCCCTTTTCTCCAGTCCCATGAGTGCCTGTAGCACTGCTTTAGTCTTTTTAAGCCTGTTCTTCAAAAGTCGAGAACACGGCACACCTCTTTGGTCACCCTCAAGTCTCTACTTCTCAAATCCAGAACCAGTGATCAAACTGAGTAGTGCTTCCTGCTGGTCACTCCCACTGCTGGAGGGCCACAAAGGCTTGGTTAGCATCCTCATGGTTTCAGTTGGGTTGGTGAGTTGATCACAAAAGCCACTGGTCAGATGACAGGCAAACAAGGGGAGCTGTTGACTGAGAAACTGGGATGTCATTTACAGAGGTCATTATGAGCATCGCAGCTCTCAGTCATTTAACCCCTTGTGCATCGCCACATCTAGGTACCACGAGTTTTCTTTCTCTGCCGGTGACTGTAAGCCTTTCTCATTCATGTGGTAGATGGGAGAAGAAGTAGAGCTGACAGTCGCGCTCTGGGATTCCAAAGCACTCTGCCTCTAAAATGCATTTAGTTTCTCTCTCCCCCTCCCACTATTCCCCCCCAATTTGCTCAGGAAATCATAAGGCAGAGTAATGAGAAGTAGGATCACCAACAGCTCTATGAAGACACAGGGTGGTAAAATGCTTCCACACAAACTCACAGTCCAGTGTTTGTGACATTTCATAAATAGCTTTTTTTTTTCTTTAAAAAAAAAAAAAAAGAGTAACACAAGAACAATCCCTTTACTTACTCATCTGAAACAAAATAAACAGCAGTGGCTACAAACTTCTTCTTGTAACAATTACAAAAAAACTCCCAACAATACAATCCCCCAACTTTTAACACGCGCCTTGAATGTTTTTTTTTATTTTATTTTAAACCTCAAAACTGCAGCATATCCTTAAGGGCAAACTTTTCAATTAGTTTTTTCTTTCTTTTCTTTTTTTTTTTTTTTAAATAATGTGTTCACCAGAAAGAAAAAAAATTCCACAAAACAGTCTTGTACCAAGAAAATGCATTCAAAAATAGAAAATACTACACAACAAAAATATGTACCCTTCCTTTCCAAAAGAGTCTTCACAAAAATGTAGAAAAATGCCAACCATTTTTTTTTTCCTTTCCTGAACACTTAACTTTCAACCTAGGGCACAATTATTTATTGACTTATAATGTCTGTTTTTGCATAAAATATGGAAGATACAAACCAACTATCAGGACTGTGAAGTTACAAAAAACATCTCAGTATTCTCCCCACCCCACATACCCTCCTTAGAAAACAAAACAGAAAAAGCCAATGTTTCAACAACTGATTGAAAGACACCAGGCTAGGAAAAACCATCAGCTGATACGGGGATTCAAAGATGCTGGCATAACAGGAAAATCATCTGCCTTTTAAAATGTATGCTCTTTGCATTAATCTCAACACGAGTCTCTGCCCCGCTGTACTCAAATGACCAGGCACTGTGGAGACAGGACACCGCTGGGCACAGAAAGATCCAGGAAGAATTTGGGGTGATGAGCTCAAGGACCACGTGTGGGTGTGTGCACACACGTGTGCACGTGGTGTTCTACTTGCAAAAGAACTATTGACATTTTGAAAGACAGAGAGGATGTTTCCATATGCCTTAAAAGTGCAAGGGCCATTTCTGGATCATAGTAGTTAAATACGCTAAAGTTTTACTATGCTTAATAGTCAAGTCCATTTTTCTGGCAAAGGCAAGCTCTTCAACCAGAGTTAGATCGTATCAGTTCACGGCTGGGGGTGGGTAACAGCTCAGAGCTGGTAGGCAAAAAAGTGTCACGCCAAGGTGCATCCAGAACTGATTTATTCAGTGGGAAAGTGTTTTGCCTACCTTGAACAACGTTCAAGGGGTATTATGAGATTAACACAGCCAAAAGACCAACCGTTTCGACAGCAGTAAAATCTAGCAGTGGGGAACTTGGGTACTATGGGGAAGGCAGCTGTATCTTGCACGCATGTGGCTAAATCCATCCTTTCTGTACCCTCTTTGACTTCATTTCAATTACATCTGCTTGCACCGGGGATGAATTTGCCCCATGCGGTTCTGGATTTTATGACTGTTGGCCATGGAGCCTGACCCTGCAAAACACTGTGCTAAAATATTCCAGATTGCAGAGCTAGGATCAAAGAAGCTTCTCTCTTCTTTTGTTTGAGATTGGTTGGTTGTTTTCTTTCTAGCATATCTTTTAGAGGATGCTTCCATAATAAGGAAGAAGAGGGGAGCTTTTTCTTAGCCTTTTCCACTGCGTGGCTGTGTGTTTTCCTTTTTTTCAAATGGCAAAATGTGTTTGTGTTTACTTCCAGTGCATTTTTTTCTCAAAAATTCAAAACAAAAAGGAAACATTACTTTTCCCATCCTTCAAAAGGAAAACAAAACCAAAACAGACTGATAAAGTACAATACAATAAAATTCAGGCATTAAAAAGACAACATGATGTGCAACAGCAATACCAAAGAAACAAAAATAAAATATATATATATATA
>NW_010327954.1:0-259 GCF_000700745.2 Antrostomus carolinensis
CCTACATGTGGGTCTCTGCTCTGCCTTTGAACTTCCATGGGCTGCAGGCGACCTCATTTACCTTCTACAATCCCATGGGTGTTGAAATGGGGGTCTGAGGTTCTCTGTCCTCTCTCTCCTCCTTCCTCCTGGCAGTGAAGCTCTCTTTGTTTTGGCTGATGGTTGTCTTTTGTTCAGGTCAGTGGCCTCTACTTCAGGTTCTCTCCACCTTCTTTTCAAGACAGTCCTTCCCCTCACAAATATGGATTTGCAGAGGTGT
>NW_010327954.1:278-3275 GCF_000700745.2 Antrostomus carolinensis
TAGCTCAGTCTGGGCTGGAGGCAGGTCTGCCTTGGAGCAGGGGAGCTTTGTGAAGCTTCTCACAGGGTAACCCCCCCCACCCCAAACCCAACACATGATGTTATTAAGTTAGTCTCAGGGGGAGGGAGGGTGTTTTATCTTCAGATTCATTATTTTTCAGTGTTTGTGTGTGGCTTCTGCTGCAAGTGTTGAACCATCCCATCCCTTCCCAGGCTGGTGGCAGCACGGGTTTCACGCCTGGCCCGCTGCTGCCTTACAGACGATGGAACTGGTCACTGGAAGTGCTGGTACCAAACTTGGCCGTTGGACAGTGCTGCCCCACTGGCTGCTCTTCAGCTGACATTCTTCTGCCATGGTCCTTGAGATGTTGTCACACCAGCCAGCTCAGTGTCAGCCTCCTGTGGAGGTGCAGCTGGGTTGCAGACTGGTGTGTGCTGGGTGGACTGGGAGCTCTGGGGTGTGCGGGGTCCTGCTGGGACCCTCGCAGCTCCTTGTGACCCTGCTGCTGTGCAGTGTGGTTCACAGACTGTTCTGCAATTCCACTGTGATTTTGGCTGCCAAAAAAAATTGGTGGCAATACAGGAAGGAGAACAACTCTGGAGGAAATCCTTAGAGGTTTTCTGATGGTTCATTTTGCTTTGTATGTTGATTTAGCATCAGCCTCTTTTGATGAGTCCCCAACTACAATCTGCCTTTGAATAAATACTCTGTGTCCTGCCATGGGCCATTGCTGCTCACAGCCTGGAATGAACTTGTGGAAAGGAGTGCTCTACCTATAAATTGCTCTTTTTGGGCCAATTTTTCTGGCAAGATCTGAATAAAATAGTAATCTTGGAACTTAACTCTTCTCCTAAAAGGAGAGTGTCCTATCTATGTAAAGCTGAACTATTTTGCAGCATATTCCTTCACATTTTTGTTAAAGGTTAACAAAATTGTTTAGACAGCTTTAGTGGCCACACATGAAACCAGCTGATGAATGGGACTGATTTCTGCAGTGAATTTCTCTAATCACTTGTTATTTACAAACCGGGGCGGTTTTGTTTAAAGCAGCTATGCTGAGCGTTCATCCATCTTAAAAGTTCATTCCTTGACTGACATACGTTTGGGAAACACGAGTCTAATGAACCTCTGTGGAAAAAGGTGCCCATAAAAGAAGAGGTCATATATGCAGAGTCTCTGGTGGTGTTAATCCCTCTTGTCATCTCCTACAGATGAAGTGAAAAAAAGGAATTTTTCTTGAAGCAAAGAGAAAGGAAATCATAGTGAGGGTAGGCAAGTAAGAGAGAAACCAGCACTCTGAAGCTTGCGGGAAGTATGCAGGAAGCCAGGGAAATGTGGATTTCCATTATTCAGGTTTTTGGTTGACAGCTGGTGATTTGAAATAATCTACAGCTTTTTTGGGGTAATTTATTTAGACCTTGTAGACTTACTCTACTGGGAACTATGGAGGTCTTCTCTTTAGAATTAAGGTAAAATTATATAGTCTTTCTTCAAATGGCATTAGGTACCGTGCTGGCGTCTCTGCTGTGATACATCAAGCTTTGTGATAGAGAGCAAGTGCTGAATCACAGAATGTTGGGGATTGGAAGGGACCTCGAAAGATCATCCAGTCCAACCCCCCTGCCAGAGCAGGAACCTCAATGAGATCACACAGGAAGGCGTCCAGGCGGGTCTTGAATGTCTCCAGAGATGGAGACTCCACACCCTCCCTGGGCAGCCTGTCCCAGGGCTCCATCACCCTCACTGTAAAGAAGTTCCTTCTGAAATTTAAGCGGAACCTCCTGTGTTCCAGCTCACACCCATTGCCCCTTGTCCTACCATTGGGCATCACTGAGAAGAGCCTGGCTCCATCCTCATGACATTCACCTTGTAAACATTAATGAGGTCTCCCCTCAGTCTCCTCCAAGCTAAAGAGCCCCAGCTCCCTCAGCCTTTCCTCATCAGGGAGATGCTCCACTCCCTTCATCATCTTGGTGGCTCTGTGCTGGACTCTCTCCAGCAGTTCCCTGTCCTTCCTGAACTGTGGGGCCCAGAACTGGACACAATACTCCAGATTGAGGGGCAATACCAGGGCAGAGTAGAGGGGGAGGAGAACCTCTCTTGACCTTTCTGCGTGTTTATTCTGTTAGTAAATATCATTTGGAACTGGTATTACACAAACTGCTTCCAGTGGTAAATAGAATTTACAGAATTCACTATTTTTAATTTAAATAATAATATTTAGCAGCTGTATCTCTATAGGGAACCCAGTTCGGCAGATGTCTGCAGCTATTGGGATGCAGGAGTATAAGCAAAGTCTGTGCACTGTATAGACCAGTCAGTGTAGCTGTTGAATTGTCAGACGGCAGAAGCAAGGCTCCAAGGAGGCTTCAAATGGTCAGATCTGTTATGTAGGACGTTGGCAAAAGTTGTGGCATGCTGGGCAAGGTTGATTGCGGCGGGAGAAGAAATAAGTGGAGAAGGGCAAAGGAGCTGGGGAAGGGTCTGGAGCACAAGTGTGCTGAGTTCCCTTGTGGCTGAGGGAACTGGGGGTGTTGAGCCTGGAGAAAAGGAGGCTGAGGGGAGACCTTCTGGCTCTGTGCAAGTCCCTTGGAGGAGGGTGGAGAGAGTTGGGGGTGGGTCTGTTCAACCAAGGACCAAGGGACAGGACAAGAGGAAATGGCCTCCAGTTGTAACAGGAGAGGTTCAGGTCGGATATCAGAAAAAATTTCTTCCCTGAAAGGGTTCTCAGGCACTGGAACAGGCTGCCCAGGGCAGTGGTTGAGTCCCCATCCCTGGAGGTGTTTAAAAGACGGGCAGACGTGGTGCTCAGAGATCTGGTTTAGTAGTGGACAGGTACAGTTGGACTTGATCTCAAAGGTCTTTTCCAACCAAATGACCCTAAGATTCCATGATATATGAATAAGTCATTCAATATTTAATGACAACTGAGAATCTATTAGTAATTTTCAGCAGTCACCATGCTTTTATTTTAAAGCAGGCATATTTTCCCTACCC
>NW_010327954.1:3289-9183 GCF_000700745.2 Antrostomus carolinensis
TCCCTACACTTTTATGACTTTTTTGTTTCCTTCTAACATTTTGTATGTCTGGGAGGACATTCTAGACGTGGCTTTTGGAGTAGGAATAATTCTGCAGCTTTCCCTTTGCTCTCTATACCTTCTATTCTAATGACTTGGATATATTTGCACTTGAGTCCTGTCTGAGGAAAATGTGTGATATTTCCTAGTGGTGATTTCACTGTTTTTTCTACACTTACAGACTGGAATTCTGTCCAGTATCATCTTTGGTTTGGCTTCTTTTTTTTTTTAGCTTCTCTCACAAAAAGTTATCTGACATTTTTGGATAATTGTGGACTTTTGAAGAAAAGGCATTTCTACTTCTGCAGTGATTTCTGCAGAAAATTTGGACAACTCCGGTGATCAGAATTCATTCACTCCCTAGGGAAGGCCCGTACATCAGGTGGGCAGATGGGAGGAAAGCTTGGGCTGTGTTTCTACTAGGATTCATTCAAAAAAAGAGAATATTTCTTATGGGATGCTCTACATCACTGTGTGGGGTAGGTAGTAGCCTTTGATACCAAGACGTATAGCAGTTGAATACGTCAAGAAATGATGGGAAAAGGTCTGAAGATGCTCATACAATATTCATGCCTGGCTTTAATGTGCAGGAAGTGGAAAAGGGAGCAGATACAGGAATGGATAATGAAAGGATGGCAAGAAAAAGAAAGTGGTAGAAATGATAGGGACGTTAATTGGATCAACGGGAGAGTTAATAAAAGGTTTGTGCCTAACCTGACAAGGCAATTGGTTGTGGTCAGTTAGAAACAAGGAAAAAGTTTGTACTTAAATATACCAGGTTTGTAATTAAATGCCAGGTCAAGAGGATAGAGTAATCTAAAACACCTGTGAAGACAGATAGCTGCATAGCAGAATAATAATCTTGCTGGAAAAGTAGTACTCATTTCCTGTTCAGGAAGAACAGAAGAGAAGGTGAGTAGGCTGTCCATGAGTGTGAACAATGTGAAAGATCATTTAAAAAAAAAAAAACAACAAAAAAAAACAGCCAAAACACACAAAAAGCCAAGAAGAACCCCCCAGAACAGGAAAGGATGTATTGGATGAAACAGTATCTGTTCTGATTTTAGCAGCTAATGTTGATATCATAGAAGAGCTAGACATAGGAAGCAACTTTGGATCAAGAGATCAGGAATTGATTTAATTAAAATGAAGGGAAGATTAAAAGTTATGTCCTTAATTAAAAATTGTCTTTGAAAGATAGCAGACTTGAGCTTGTCAAACTGCTAGCAAGGCAAGTCAGCTGCACTGGAGAGCTCAGAGAACTGAATAGTGCAGAAATTGGGAGTTTTTTGCAAGTACTTCAGCAGTCTGGCTTTTGTGTCCCAAGGAAGGAGAAAAAGTTATCATGAGTTTCCATAATTCAGGCTGAATGGAAGCTAGTAAGTGATGTTTAGACACATAGAAAAAGGACATTGAGACTTATCAATAACTGCCAAACAGCAGGAGGGCTACTCTGTAATGGTGCTGCTTGTGAAGTGATTTAAGTGTAATTTAGATGTGGCCTCAGTGTAAAACAATCAACTCCACTGCACATCCCACCAAAGAAACCCTAGGGGTGACCATCAGGAGAGAAGAATCTGATTGTGATATTTGAATATCCCATCACTTGAATATCACAGTGTTTCTGAACTGTGTAGGCATAGCTGACCTTTCTAAACTGCTCACTCAGAAACTGAAGGTATGACTGCATGATGCATTTTTTAGCAAGTTCTTCAACACCCGGTGTCCACCTCTGGGCTCTATGCTTTGTGCTTAATGGTGTCAGCTATCTGGAACAGGAGTAGTTTTGTGTTGTCACACCGCTTGGTGTTGTGGTTTTTGGGGATTGTTATGGCAGTTCAGGAAGGTTTAAAGTATAGAAAGATTAGGGGAAAAAAGTTAGAGAAGAAGATGTGAAAAGAACTTTAAATGTGATGCTATGTTAGGAAACTACTTGAAGGGTTTATTTGAGGGTTTTCAGACTGAACAGAGAAGGGAAGATGAGCACAGCAGTTGTACCTCTTATACCCTGGCAGAAGGCAGTGGCATTTTTGGGACACTGAAGGGGAGAATGTTGTCAGATTGATGAGGATAGAGTACAGAGTGAGAGATTTAAGCTGCTGAGACTGGAAGAAAGAAGCTGAAAAGGAGCAGCTGGACTCGATACTCAGAAGGAGAGATGGAAATGTCACAAGTGGCTTTGAATTTGCTGTTGTAATGAGCATTGACATCCCCGTGTTGGGATCAGTTATAGGGAGAGAAGTTAGTTCTGTAGGGAAGGCGTTTAGTATTAGGGCAAGTTAATTTATGTTGGTGACAAGACATAAAGCTTGAAAATTTGAGAGATAAAATGAGGTGTGTGTATAAGTGCAAGGAGACGGCTTAGAAGCGGAAAAGATGTGTCCGACAACATGGTTTCATGAGCTGCTTGGTCTGATCTAAGGCTCCTGGTCTGTACCTCTCTCCTGTCCCTTACCACACGCTTCTGCCGTCACCTTCATGTCAAATCACCTCAGACTGCTTCAGCAATCTTGAAATGGCATCTAAATGGTCAATGCAGAGGTGAGTGCTAAAGTCATGAGCTAAAGATCACCCAGAAGTGTTGAACTGAGAAGAAGAGCATGCCAGTGGCAGAGCTTTCAGAAGTGGCTATGGATACAGTGGGCTGCCCAGAACAGAGAATAATCATTGACAAGAAGAACAGTGACTGATTTGAAACCTCAGTGAGGATGAAATGTCAGAGTGGGGATGATGAGCAGCGGTATCAAAAGAACCAGAAGGGCCAAGCAGGAGGGTGATAGACGAAGGTCTTTAAAATTTGCCTGGGAAGAGATCATAGAATCACAGACTGGTTTGGGTGGGAAGGGACCTTTCAAGGCCATCTATTCCAACCCCCTGCAGTGAGCAGGGACATCTTAAACCAGACCAGGTTGCTCAGAACCCCGTCCAACCTGACCTTGAATGTTTCCAGGGATGGGGCTTCTACCACCTCTCTGGGCAACCTAGGCCAGGGTTTCACCACCCTCAGTGTAAAACATTTCTTCCTTACATCTAGTCTGAATCTCTCCTCTTTTAGTTTAAAACCATCACCCCTTGTCCTATCACTACAGGCCCTATTAAGAAGTCTGTCCCCATCTTTCTTCTAGGTCCCCTTTAAGTATTGAAAGGCCACAACAGGATCTCCCTGAAGCCTTCTCTTCTCCAGGCTGTACAACCCCAACTCAGCCGCTCTTCATAGTAGAGGTGCTCCAGCCCTCGCATCATTTCCTTGGCCTCTGGACCCACTCCAACAGATCCATGTCTTTCTTGTACTGAGGACCCCAGAGCAGAAGGCAGCACTGCAGGTGGGGTCTCAGGAGAGCGGAGCAGAGGGGCAGAATCCCCTCCCTCCACCTGCTGCCCACGCTGCTCTGGGTGCAGCCCAGGACACGGTTATTGGCTCTGGGCTGCCAGCACACAGGATTATGAATGACCCTGGTGAGAGCACTTTCATTTAAAGGGGAACAGTGGAAGCTGGGCTGGATGTGATCCAGTGTAGAGTTGGAAGAGAGGAAGCGAATGCATTGGCTTCAGTGTAAGTTTGCAACAAATTTATAGATGAGGAAAGGAGTAACTGCTGAAATAGGTATGGCTGTTGTCTTGGGGATAATGGAAAGGGGGGAAAGGGTGAGAAGATAGAGAGGTGAGTGGGGACTAAGCTTGGCTGAAACAGAAATGTGCAGTTGAAGACAAATGGAAGAGGTTAAAGAATCATAGTATTGTAGAATGGTCTGGGTTGGAAGGGACCTTAAAGCTCATCCAATTCCAACCCCCCTGCCATCAGCAGGGACACCTTCCACTAGACCAGGTTGCTCAAAGCCTCATCCAGCCTGGCCTTGAACACTTCCAGGAAGGAGCAGCCACAGCTTCTCTGGGCAACCTGTTCCAGTGTCTGACCACCCTCACAGCAAAGAATTTCTTCCTCAAGTCTCATCTCCATCTCCCCTCTTCCAGTTTCAAGCCATCATCCCTTGTTCTCTCACTCCCTGCCCTTGGTTGTCCAGCATCCCTCCCCAGCTTTCTTGGAGCCCCTTCAAGTATTGGAAGGGTGCTGTAAGATCTCCCTGGAGCCTTCTCTTCTCCAGGCTGAACAGCCCCAACTCTCTCAGCCTGTCCTCACAGCAGAGTTGCTCCAGCCCCCGCATCGTCCTCGTGGCCTCCTCTGATGAATAAAGATAAATAGTCTATAAGTTCTGTATGGTGATATATTAACAAATGTGGGTTTATTTTTGTTTGTTTTATTTTTGGTGTTTTGTTTTTTTGTTAGGAAGAGCGATGAGAAAATTCAGTTGGAAAAACGAGCAGCTTAATGAAAAAGAAATAGGCCAAATGATTTTATTTCCCCCAGTTAGCTGTAAGTGATGGGAAGCAGCAGCATGCTGGTGCTTTCCTTTTCCTCTTTCCACCCCCAGACAGCAGGGCACGGTGCCGACGTGTGCCGACGTTACGGTGGCTGCTGCAGAGTTTGCTTGGCTCTGGATGGAGAGAGGAAAGCATCCAGACTTCAGGAGCTGCACAACCTCATTGTCTGGCTCTGGTCCAGCTGCTGATTGACCCAATAAACTCTAATGAATCTGGATTCCTCCAGTCTGATTTGCTTCCTCTCCCTGTTATGTGCCTTTCTCAGTCCATGAAGAGTTGAAACCTGAGTGCTGGCTTTGACAAAGGGAGTGAGAGAGGGGGAAGAAAAAGCAGATAACAGCCGAGTGTAATCAGTGTTTTATTACCATCCTCAGGAAGTGGGAATGGGGTGCTTTTTTTTTTGTGTGCTTTTTATTTTTTTTTAAAGTAGTAGGTTGGAGCAAGGAAAGTTAATTATGGTGAGGTTATTTGACAGGAAATTACAAAATACAAACAGACAGAAGAAACACATTTTAAAACGGGGTAGGAAATCTCAAGTTACTTCACTGTGTGTATTCAAAACCCCCAAAGCAAAGGCTGAAAATAGCAGTTTAAACAAAAGCTATCTTATCTGATAAAGGCATTTCAAGCACAAAAGGAAATTTATATATTGAGTTGACAGTCTTAAAATAAACTGATGGTCTTGATAACACCATAGATTTAATTGTGGGAAAAAATTACGTTCATTTGTATGACCTGCAGACACAGTGAATTCCCATGTAAATTCATTCTTTTTCTTTCTGTGTTCATTTCTTGTCTCCTAAGCGGTGTTTATCAGTGTTTTCCAGAAATTGTAAAGGTAGCTTTATGCATGTAGGACGAGACTGATAAATATGTGCATATTTTAAAGATTTCCATGCAGACCAGCTACGTTTCATTTCCTCTGCTACTGTATGGAAGCATATTAATGATTCTTCAGCAGGTACCATTCAGATTCAGAAAGGTTTTGTCAGAAATACATTGTTTTGGGATGAGGGTAGAATTTCTAGTACTAGTGATTATTATTTTATTAATTATTAATAATTTATTAATAATTATTTTATTAAGCTCATTGTTAGTATTCTTGTGATATGCTCTTGTGTACTTGGTGTGAATTTTCACTTTCTGTGTGGAAATTGTTCTGTAACCTCATCTCATCACCTTTATCCTGAGTCCATAAAGCATTTCTGAGTGCAAGGAGAGCAGAACTTGCTAGTGTGGTTCTCTTGTAGCCCCGCTTGAGGTACCAAAGCTGCAAAGAACAGCAGAGAGAGGACCTTTCTGGTACCTGGACTGAGTCTTTTGTTAGGAACAAAGTTGTCTTCAAAGAAAGGTGCTAGTTTGGGTTTAGTTTTTATTGGGTTTGGGGTTTTTTGGTGGGGTGTTTTGTTTTGTTTTGTTTGTTTGGGTTTTTTTTAAGGAAATGTTGCTCAATTGCTGGTATTCTCCATAACATT
>NW_010327954.1:9198-10486 GCF_000700745.2 Antrostomus carolinensis
GCTGAGATTTTGAATAAATATTGAATCCATAAATATTGATAGATGTGTCTTTCTAGTGAGATAGGGATAGGTATTACAGGGTTGATATAATTTGATTTGTTGGGAGGGAGGGAGCAAGGAGAAGAGGAGGAAATAACTCAGTTGTGCAAATGATAGATTATCTCTGCTCAGATCAAAGCCTTGGAATGCTGTGGGACAAATACCTTGCTTTTGACTGAAGCAGTAACAAGCATGGAGAGGTTTATAGATACACCTGCCTGGCTGCTGTGACTTGGAGATTTGTGTTCCTCCCCTCTTCTTGCTCATCAGGCTGCCTGTTTATAGGTACACCTGCCTGGCTGCTGTGACTTGGAGATTTGTGTTCCTCCCCTCTTCTTGCTCATCAGGCTGCCTGTCTAACAGCGTATTTCAGTGTGGCAGGGACATCTGCCACTCGGTGCCTTGTCATACCTGCTCAGTCCTGGGACACAAGAAAGACATGGACCAGTTAGAACAAGTCCAGAGGAGGCCACGAGGATGATGCGAGGGCTGGAGCAGCTCTGCTGTGAGGACAGGCTGAGAGAGTTGGGGCTGTTCAGCCTGGCGAAGAGAAGGCCCTGGGGAGATCTTATAGCGGCCTCCCAGTACCTGAAGGGGCTACAAGAAAGCTGGGGAAGGACTTTTCATAAGGGCAGTTAATGACAAAACAAGGGGAAATGGGTTTAAACTGAAAGAGGGGAGGTTTAGATGAGATATTAGGAAGAAATTCTTCACTGTGAGGATGGTCAGACACTGGAACAGGTTGCCCAGAGAAGCTGTGGCTGCTCCTCCCTGGAAGTGTTGAAGGTCAGGCTGGATGAGGCTTTGAGCAACCTGGTCTAGTGGAAGGTGTCCCTGCTGCTGGCAGGGGGGCTGGAACTGGATGATCTTTAAGGTCCTTTCCAATCCAAACCATTCTGTGATTCTATGACACGTGTAAGTTTGGGGTTTTTTTCCCCAGTGATTCGTCTGCTGTGCCTGTGACTCTCTCTTGCTAGTACTGTTGAGCCTTTATAATCCATGAACACAGGAAAATAAAGTCTGGTAGGAAGGCGCTCGTTTACTGAGTGTCATATTGGAAGTCAGTGGTAGGGAATCACAGAATCATTAAGGTTGGAAAAGACCTCGAAGATCATTAGCTCCAACCATCAACCCAACACCACCATGGCCACTAAACCATGTCCTGAAGTGCCATGTCTACACATTCTTTGAACACCTCCAGGCATGGTGACTCCACCACCTCCCTGGGCAGCCTGTTCCAATGCTTGAC
>NW_010327954.1:10559-18297 GCF_000700745.2 Antrostomus carolinensis
ATCTAACCCTCCCCTGGTGCAACTTGAGGCCATTTTCTCCCGTTCTATCACTAGTTATTTGAGAGAAGAGACGGACCCCCACCTCTCTCCACCCTCCTTTCAGGTAGTTGTAGAGAGTGAGAAGGTCTCCCCTCAGCCTCCTTTTCTCCAGGCTCAACAACTCCAGTTCCCTCAGCCACTGCTCCTCAGACTTGTTCTCCAGCCCCTTCACCAGCTTTGATGCTCCTCTTTGGATGTGCTACAGCATCTCCATGTCCTTCTTGAAGTGAGGTGCCCAAAACTGAACACAGGACTCAAGGTGCAGCCTCACCATACAGGGGCAAAATCACTTCCCTGGTCCTACTGGCCACACTGTTTCTGATCCAGGCCAGGATGCCCTTGGCCTTCTTGCCCCACCTGGGCACTCTGCTGGCTCATGTTCAGCTGCTGTCAACCAACACCCCCAGGTCATTTTCCACCAGCCAGCTCTCTAGCCACTCCTCCCCAAGCCTGTAGCATTGTCTGGGGTTGTGACCCAAGTGCAGGACCCAGCACTTGGCCTTGTTGAACCTCAGACAGTTAAGGTGCAACATGGCATCCTTATGGCTGAGTCAGGCAAGTGGCTGTTTTCATCTACACTCGAATCTTTCCCTTTTAGATGTGATCCAGGTAGGCCTGGAGATCTCTGGGAGACCAGAGTGCTCAGAATTACCTGACCTCATGAGGCTCAGAGAGTATCACTGAAGTGAACCACAAAGATGAGATCACATCAGCTTGCGTTGAGGATCACAAGACTACAAGGCTTGGTGGTGTCCTATTGCTGGAAAATCTTGCTAGGAGTCCTGTAAAACTGTCAAGATCTGATGGGTCCTTAAGTGTTTTTGCTCTATTTAACAAAGAAATACCAGTCGTTAACGGACCGTGAGGGTTGGGTTGCAATATAAATATTCTGAACTTGTGATCCGCTGGGTTTTGCACTCAACATAAATAGAAGTGACACCTGTGCAGGAAAGAAACAGATCTTTTTTCTATTGATTTATGTCTTATTTAAATGAACTCCTACTTTAACAGGATTTCATAACTCAACTGGGAGACTTCATGAGGGAAAGTTGTGGGAGGAAAGTAGCTTCTTCCTTAAAAGGGGAGAGTGTTGATGTCTATGAATCACTAATCTAAACCAGCAAGGATTGAAAAAAGAAAAAAAAAAAAGAAGAAAGAAACTAAAAGCAAATAAAAATAAGAAATGGAGCTAAAATATCTTTTCAGAAAGCATGTGTTGAGGCTACGGAAAAACTAGGAATAGAATCAGTAATTCTTGACAGGCTCAATTTTTGTTGTTGTTTTTGTTAGGTGGTTTGTTTTTTTTTTTTTAACCTCTCCACAGTTACTCCTCGATACAATTCTGAAATGTAGATGTAGTAGTGTTGTAAAAGGAAATCAATAAAATGTAGTTTCCTATAGTCAGCTCTCCAGAATGCTGTTGCAAGTATTGGGAACTTGTGTTTTTCCCATCTGTTTTTTCAGCAACGATCGATACAAACTGACATAGCAGATAGAAGATTTTCTTGGGTTATGTAGCATGCTTCAAAATTAGCATCTCTGAACAACCCCAAGATCATAAAAAAAAAAAATTGCTGTTACTATGAAGTATCTTTTATAATCAACTTTCCTTTTTCTTGTTAAAATTGAGACATATATGGATGAGATTTAATGAGATGCCTTCATCACAGGTGAACGTGATGATGCATTATTTTGATTCTATCTTACTGTTATTTTACAGCTGTTATCATAAAATGGAAAATTAAGTTCTGGAGAGGCAAAGTTGTGGCCTTATAACAATCCTTAACACAGGCTAATCCTGTGACGAGGTAGCAAGCATCTCTTTTGCTGAGTATGCATTACTGCCAGCTTTAATTTCATAGCTAAAATAAAAAGAAGTAGCCAATGTTGGGACACGCAACCATTTTGAAAATTTGCTTTAACGTAGTGTTTGCCTTCATCACGATGGTAAAATAGGTGAACTCATTTTTTTGAAGGAAGAAAGTGCTATTTTACATTAAACTCAAAAGTGAGAAGACTGCTTTGGGAAAATTCTGTTTGTTGATTTTGAAAGGTGTGTACGTGAAGCTCATGGTGGCTACTGGGTGTAAATAAAGGCTGGGTCAAGAAGCACGGGGTTAGTCTCGTCTCCTGGCTTGGTTATGTGAGTTACTTAAGGTGTAACACATCAAAGGTGTTTTCCTGGTGACAGAGCTGGGACTCTGTGAGTAGATGGCTGACTTCAGATAAGTGCACACTGAGGAGAACCAGGGTCAGGACCAGCTCCCCTGACAGTGTTGTTTGTGCCTATCCACCGAGGAGCGCTCCAACCAAGAAAGGTGATTCTTCAAGGCTGCAAGACCTACCAGTTGGATTTGGGGAGTTTTAGCTCTGTTCAGTATTCTAAATTATGGCTCATTATTTAACTTGTGTCCCTACATCTTTGAACCACCACTGTGGGTAAAGTTTGGACTGATTAACCAGTAACAGACGTAACCCACGTTCATATCCAAACCACATGTTATCCTTGTAGTTTATCTGTACTTGTTTCCTTTGAAAACAATGGAGGCTGAATGTATATTTTGCATGTATATGGTTTTAGTTTTGCAACTTTTTTATGGTTTCCAAATATAGCCAGTGGTGCAGTTTGTTTCAAGGTGTTTTGAATAGAGTACCTGGTACAATTCCAGCTTCTTTCTAATCAAGCACTGGATGGCTTTAAAAAAAAAAAAAATTAATTTAATTTAAAATATGAAATGAGTATTTTGCAGAAGGCACTTAGTACAGCTTCAGTCTAGAACTGGAGTCTCTAGAGACTGGGTGATGTTTGTAATCTTTGCTCCTGCAGAAGGAGAATTTTTGTTACAAAAAAGGTTTCTTTTGGGCACTTCCAGTTTTAGAGATGGTGAGGTTGACCATATGATTGAATTTCATTTTGAAGCTTCAGGAGATGGAAAATTAGAAAATATAGAAAGATTATTTTTTTTTTAAATGCAAGATTTTCAGACTAATCTTTTTCCTTATTTCTTGGTGTGGCATGAACGTTCATGGATTAGCAGTGTTACTACACATTCCTAGTAATGAAAAGGTTCTTCCTTCAGGGACTTCCACAGCAGTGCTCCGGTCTCAGGATTTGTGACGGGAGAGGGAGGTGTTTTTCTCTATTGTGGGGACAGTGGTAATTCATTTTATTTATTGTGCAAGGCAGACATACTTCTAAAAGTCTCCTTTTTATTCCCTTACCCTTTTCATGTGTAAGCTCTGCAGTTTGGCCGGAGGGAAATAGGCTCCAAAAGAAGGGATCAAATTTTGCAGCCGTTCCTGTAGCGTGTTGATGTTTCTCCTGAGGGAACCGTTCGAGTGATCTTCCAGCAGCTCAGAAGGGGGAGAGTAAAATTCCTGTAGCTCTCTCAGTCTCTAACAGCCATGGGACCTGCGTGCCACATTAAAATGCAGTTTCAGAATTCTTGTGTTCAAACTTAGTAACACTTAAGATATAAGTTTGCATAACGCTATGTAAAAGTTTTCCAAGTAGTTTATTAAAAATCCTGAGATATTACTTATAATATTTTAACTGCCTATAACATTTTTTTTTTAATTAATAGCCCACCATAGAAATTGTTTTCTTATGGATCAGTTTAAATGAAAAACTAGAACATACATATCCTATTTTTTTTTTTCAAATATAAATTTTTAATTGAAGTAGGTGCAAAGAAAATACCCCCTTTTTTTTTAATCCTATATTCTCTAGCTGTCCTACTGAACACAAGCTGATTTGTGTTATATGGTGGTATAACATAAACCATAGCCTAAACAACATAGGCATATAAAACTCATACTGAAGGGGAAAAAAAATATATATAATACATATGTTTTAAATGGGATGAATGCTATTGTCAGGGTAAGATTAGGTTAGAAAATGATTTTGTGATGCTGACTACCAGTGTCTCATAGAGCAATGAACTATTCTCAGTATTTAGAAAACTATGAATTTTCCTAACATACCAGATATTTGACTTCTTTTGAGCAATATTCTTTTGTGTGCAAATGGTGTGATGCAGCTGGTCATAAAGTTACAGTGAATGCAGATTTCAGCACAAATGCAAGTGGTTTTTAGCTGACTTAGAGCTATCAAATGCCTGTGCTGCAGATTTTCTGCAAGTCTGAATGTACTAACCTGGTTGGTGTTTCGTACAGAGCTACGGTGGAACTGGTATTTGCTAACGTGCTTTTTGTCTGTGCCCTCATTTGTTCCAGTTATAGATACCTACTGGTGACCCTTATGTTACCAGAGTCTAGAACTGCTTCACCTTTCACTTCTCTCTCAAGCTTAAGTCCAGGCTTTAGTCTTTAGGATCTTGGTCTTACCATAAAACCCTCAACTCATTTTTGCTGCTTAAGCTTCTGCGTTGTTCTTCTGGGTGGGAGATACTCGGACCTGGGTTTCTTCTTGAATTTGCTCATGGGTGATGCGTGTCAATTTTACTCTGCTTCTAAAACAGTCAAACCTAAAAAACAAATAGCGTTTGAAATATCCCTACGGTCTCCCAACAAGCCTAAAGCTTGTAGAGGGGTCAGACTTGTGTGTTATGTTGAAATTAGGCTGAGCTGAATTTTTGAGATAAGATTATTTCCCCAAGCAAATACTCTTTTTTTTTTTTTTAAAAAAAAAAAAAAATCTACTTAAGCCAGAGCATCTTTTAGTTTAGTGTAAAATGAGAAGAAACTATGTAGAACATTATATATGAAGACACAGCTACTATGAGTGATATAAATTATTAAGACTTGGATGTAAGCAAAAGTCCTGAGCAGAAAAGACCATGTGGGTGTTTCTTTTCCTCGAGGTCTCTTCTCTATCAGGTTTGGCATCAGTGTAATCTGACAGCTGGCCTGTAAGCTCAACAGTGGTTAGCACCTGAAATCCAACCTCTTCAAAACCAGTGACTGATAGAAATTGAAGCATTGGAGTCAAACAAGTGATAAAAAAAAAAGAAAGACCAGGAGACTGGTTTATGTGCCTCCCTGCTCAATTCTTTACAACCTCTTCTCCCAGGCATTCTGCTCCCTCAGGAGAAAACACCTCCCACTAGACCTTGATTCAGGTTTATCTCATATGTACATCCACTGGTACCGTCAGCTATATGCCAAACGCTCCAGGAGGTTTCAAGAGTCTTCTTCAGACAGCCCCAAAACCAAAGTAGCCAGTTTCTGGTGTGGTAGCACCTTGGGAATGAGAAAGGAAGACTGAGCTTTGCTGTACCACTGCTGTGAGTGATGAACCCTGTTTTCCTGAACAATGAGTATGAGGAGTCCTCTGAAGACCAGGGGAGCATCTGGGTGTGCAGCTAACACAAGGGGATTCCTGAATTCACAGGGGGCTTTCCCAGACTGCCTGGAAAGCCATAAGGAAAAACCAGTGTTAAGGAATGAAGGACACTGCAAGTCTGAGCACAGGACGGACCTGCGTGTCCTGGCTGTGTAATTTGCATTGAGTTGTAGCAACTGAATCAGATTTTTGAAGGCATGGAGGGAAGGCATCTTCCAATAACGTGTTCACAGTCTGTAAGAGAGCTCTTGCGGAACTGGGAACAGATTCTGGGTCACTTCTGAAAAACAGATCAGAGTTGGACTATAATGAGCAGCCTGTCTGGTTACAGCTGCCGAACACAACATGTGTGCTGCCCTGCATATGGCAAGGCTCTATCCAGCTGTATTTCTCATGGAAATACTGTGGATTTTGGAATAGAAGCAGAAACCCCTTTATTTTTGTAGTACAGTAATTCTGAAAGTATTTTTTTTCCATCACAGCAGCTCCATCTCCGTGCCTGCCCCTTAGGAAAGTTTAACACAATTTGGAACTGTTTTCACTTGTAGTCTGAGAAAGGTAAACCCTTGGCCATTTAGTGCAGGGCTAAGTAAGATGCCAGATGGTCTCCATGTATTGATTTTTTCAGGTTTAGACACATAGAATCATAGAATCATTTGGTTGGAAAAGACCTTTGAGATCATCAAGTCCAACCGTACCTGTCCACTACTAAACCAGATCTCTGAGCACCTCATCTACCCGGCTTTTAAATACCTTCAGGGATGGGGACCCAACCGCTGCCCTGGGCAACCCCTTCCAATGCCTGAGAAGCCTTTCAGTGAAGAAATTTTTCCTTACATCCAATTTGTACCTCCCTTGGCACAACTTGAGGCCATTTCCTCTCATTCTATCACTTGTTACTTGGGAGAAGAGACACACACCGGCCTCTCTACACCCTCCTTTCCGGGACTTGGACAGAGCCAGAAGGTCTCCCCTCAGCCTCCTTTTCTCCAGGCTCAACAACACCAGTTCCCCCAGTCGGAAACTCATCACACTTGTGCTCCAGACCCTTCCCCAGCTCCGTTGCCTTTCTCTGGACACGCTCCAGCACTTCCATGTCCTTCTTGGAGTGAGGGGCCCAAAACTGGACACAGGACTTGTTTTGTGTGGCCTTGCTAATACCGAGCACAGGGGAAGGATGACTTCCCTGGTCCTACTGGCCATGCTGTTTCTGATATGAACCAGGATGCTGTTGGCTGCCTTGACCACAGTGCTGGCTCATACTCATCTGTGTGTCAACTAGCACCCCCAGGTCCTTTTCTGCTGGGCAGCTCTCCAGCCACTCCTTCCCAAGCCTGTAGCGTTTCATGGGGTTGTTGTAACTCAAGTGCAGGACCCGGCACTTGGTCTTGTTGAACCTCATACAATTGGCCTTGACCCATTGATCCAGCCTGTCCAGATCCCTCTGTAGAGCCTTCCTACCCTCAAGCAGATCAACTCTCCTCTCCTCAGCTTGGTGTTCTCCACAAACTTACTAAGAGTGCACTCAATCCCCTCATCCAGATCATCGATAAAGATGTTGAACAAAGCTGGCCCCGTTACTGAGCCTTGAAGAACACCACTTGTGACCAGCTGTCAACTGGATTTAACACCGTACACCACAACTCTTTGGGCCTGGCCATCCAGACAGTTTTTTACCCAGTGAAGAGTACGCCCATCCAAGCAACAGGAGGAAACTGTGGGAAACAGTGTCAAAGGCTTTACTAAAGTACAGATAGACAACATCCACAGCCTTACTTACCCTCATCCACTAAGGGAGTGACCATGTTGTAGAACCCATCCAAGCAACAGGAGGAAACTGTGGGAAACAGTGTCAAAGGCTTTACTAAAGTACAGATAGACAACATCCACAGCCTTACTTACCCTCATCCACTAAGGGAGTGACCATGTTGTAGAAGGAGATAAAGTTAGTCAAGCAGGATCTGCCTTTCCTAAACCCATGCTGACTGGGACTGATCACCTGGTTGTCCTGTATGTGCCGCATGATGGCACTAAAGGTGATCTGTTCCAAGGTCAGACTGACAGGCCTGTAGTTCCCCAGATCCGCCTTCCAGCCCTTCTTGTAGATGGACATCTCATTTGCTAACCTCCAGCCATCTGGGACCTCCCTGGTTAGCCAGGACTGCTGATAAATGATGGAAAGTGGCTTGGTGAGCACTTCCACCAGCACCCTCAGTACCTTTGGTTGGATCCTGCCCCATAGATATGTGTGTCCAAGTGGTGTAGCAGGTCACTAACCGTTTCCCCTTGGATTACACAGAATCACAGAATGTTGGGGATTGGAAGGGACCTCGAAAGATCATCCAGTCCAACCCCCCTGCCAGAGCAGGAACCTAAATGAGATCACACAGGAAG
>NW_010327954.1:18486-19136 GCF_000700745.2 Antrostomus carolinensis
CCCCTTGTCCTACCATTGGGCATCACTGAGAAGATTAGGGGGCTTCGTTCTGCTCCTCATCTGTGTCATCCATCTCAGGGAGCTGGTTACCCAGATATCAACTGGTCTTACCGTTAAAGACTGAGGTGAAGAAGGCATAAAGGACCTCAGCCTTGTCCTCATCCTTTGTCACTGTGTTCCCCCCCTGCACCCAAGAGAGGATGTTTTTGCTGTTCAGCTTCTTTTACACCTCTGCAATTTAACTGCTTTTCCTGAGCATTTCTTTCCTTCCACTGTCAAAGTTTTTGTCTCATCACATCTTCTGTGTAATACAGTTTTAAACCAAAATGTTTCCAGGTGATGAGGGGGATGATGATTGTAACCTCATTTTCGAGGGTCCTACTGTGGGACCTGTGGGTATGATCCATGTGTGCTACTGATGTTGACTCGAGTGGTGTGACGAATGTTAAGTATTTTGAAGAAACTTGGCCTTGCAAGGCTCCATTTGTGCACTTGGGATTACCAGATGCTTTAATATCCCCGTGTCGTGCCCCCCGTTCTGTAATGTGCCTACAATGATATCATTCACTTCATTGCACAAAGATGATGTGAAAAGGAATCGCTTAATGTTTGTAACGCATTCAGATGTTGTTGTGATGAGCACTGTAGGG
>NW_010327954.1:19379-34352 GCF_000700745.2 Antrostomus carolinensis
GATTGTATGTTAGTGTGTGATTGGAAAGGATAATGAAGATAAAATAGCTTCTTTTTTTCCTTTCCTTTTTTTTTTTTATTTCTTCCAGTGACCTTTAGTATTAGTTATGACGTGTGTTTTGAAACACAGATGAAGTGTGTGACTTTCTAAATTGCCTGATTTTACATCTATAGGTCTTCCCTTACAATGATGTGATAGTATTTGGGAATCCTAATCTCTTATTTAATTCTATTTTCATAGTTTCCTGCCACCCAGTGAATCCTGGTAGTGAACCCAAAGGGTTTTGCTTCTTAAGCATCAAATGAAGGGTGTAACACTCTCTCTGATCACTGTGGAACAGTCTCTGGATTCAGTTTTTTAATTTGGATTTGATCTCTTGATATGAAATGATTTTAAGAGAAACTTAGAGGAGAGTTAAACATTTCCCCTGCCTACCAGCTGCAAAATAAGAGTTTGGTTTTGATGGAATCACAGGTACTGGAATAGCTTGTCGCTGTGTTCAACCTCGTGACCTTCCTTTGGATGTTGGCTCTCAATGTTTACATTTTGAGAGTGGAAAAGAAAACCGAGGGAGATATTTGAAGCTAGGCTGCACAAAAATATGTCAATAAATTCAGGCTGACTGATAGTTCCTCTAGTAACCAAAGTCACCTGCAATTTTTTATAGTCCTAGAGCATAAGGCATCCATAACATATAATCAATTCCACTCTGCAGATGGAACTGATTTTTTTTTTTCCAGGCATCCCCTCCCTACTTCCCTAAAGATGAATGTTTAAAAATTGATTCATGTAATTTGATCAATTTAAAATACTGAATACTCTGAGGTAATTATACCAAACTTCCTGCATTTCACTGCTTCCAGTGACAATAAAGCTATTGACAGTGCAGCATTAAAGATAAACCAGCATTTCCATAAAACATTTCTGATTTATGTTTGACATTTTTTAAACCTTTTAAGTGTTTTTTGAAGTAACTTGCAGAACCGTAATTTATAGTTTAAAATTGAGGGCTTCATCTTTTTCTCTTGAAGTCTTCAGTCTGTTGATCTGTCCCTCAAGATGAATGTTTTTATTAAAAAAGCACCAAGGTGCTGAGCTGTCGGTTTAATTCAGCAGAATTGTGTGTCAGCTCAGCTTTCTGTTTATTTGCAGTAAAAAATCTTGTTCCAGATTTGTAATATACACGTGTAACAAGATGTGGTTAGTCGTTACAATGGTGATGAGTCCAAAATGTGATTGGAGTGGTCATGGACATTCACTGGGTGCTTCCATAAAGCTGTTCATCAAGAGATCGTTACCAGTGTCAAGGTACTTAGGGAGAAATCTGTAACTGGGAGAAAGTCTTTTTGGGTCTAGTTTTTAGTTTTTCAGAAGTGCTGGAGTCTAACCATGCCATAATGTCTGAGCCATGCATAGCAGTCACCTTTGGGGGCAGATGGAGTCTTACAGCTTGTTCTTGAGACAACCACCCCTTAAGAATTTATTGGTATTCCTGATGAAGTTTGTAAATATATTTATTTCTTTTTTAAGATCTCCTTTCTGATTAGATAAGCATTCATGTAAGCTGCATGCATATTTAAAACAGTCTCAATGACTGTGTACTCAAGTGTAGATGTGCTTTAAGAATGTTGTGTATTTGTGTGAAATTCATGAGTTGGGATTCACTGTCGTACAAGACCTCACAAAACTCGCAAAAGCAGCTCGTTTTTCTTCTTTTGTGGCTCCTGTCCCCATGCTCTTCCCCTGTTTGGCTTCACAATTTAAGTGCAAGACCACTATTCTTTCTGTCTGTAATAATACATTTAGACTACTTGGTTATGTATTGTTATAATTTTCATCAGCTTGGCAATTAAAAAAAAAAAAAACCTTTTTATTTCCAACTAGAGTTGATAAAAGCAGAAACTTATTTAAAATATTGAAGTATAAGCCCCTTCAAGGGAGTGTTTCTTTAAATAAATACATAACAGCATCTCAAACTCTTGAGAGGTTTGTTGTTTTGGGTTTTTTTAATCTTCTAAGTAAGTGTCCTTTGCAGTTATGTCTTTCATCTCATGGGAACTGCCTGCTCCTTGTTTTAATCCCAAAACATCATCAAAGTCAGTGGGAAAGAAGGAAAAAAAAAAATAATCTGCAACTTCCAAAATAAAAGCTCAACATACTGTGATTGAGCTGGGCAAAATCCGATCCTGGTGCTTTTACTTTTTGTATAAAGAGAGATGGAGTCTTAGAATAAAAGGATTTTCAGGGTTGGACATTTAAAGTGCATTTTTATATGGATCTAGAATCTTTTCGCTGAGAATCACACATGAAATGTGTGAGGAACGTGCGGGATGATGTCTGATTTTGCCCTCCACAGGAATACAACGTTGTAGCTCTTTGGTGTAGAAGGAAATCAGAAGTGCATATCAGAAACATCTCCCAGGTCCATTTGGAAATAAAAAAATCGAGACTATCCTCCTTCCACTCCCCAAGAGAAATCTGCTAACTTGATGTTCTTTAGTCTGAGTGAGCTCTCAAGGTCATCAAAGTAATTTTTCAAAGCATGTGGCCTTAGTATTCTTATAGGTAGTAGTATCAAGCTCATTATCTCCTACTCCTCAATTTTCTTTTGGCTTCTTGCAATTTACATCCCATTGTCCACTAATATTTTCTGTGTTCTTTTAAAATAAATCAAATAACACTTCCTATGTTGGCTCTGGACTTAATAAAAATCAGACATGCAGCATTTGGGAAGCTTAAAATAACATGTTTTAATACAAAGATGTGAGATATCTTTTGAAATCTGTGGTGGATGTTTGTTTCCTGCTGGGCTTAATTTAGGAATCTAGTGCTAGCATTAAACCAAGGGGAAAAATGTTTGCTCTTTCATCTGTGTGCCACATCCCATCCAAAATCACAAACAGCTCCTTTAGATTTCTGATCTTTGTCCCCTGCTGCATGTGCACAATATACACGCCTGGCTGACATATGAGAGAGACTGAGATTTAAAAAAAAAGATTAAAAATTGCTAAGTCCTGCTTATGCTTCTTGTCTTAGGCCTCATAATCATCTGCACTTTGGGAGAATGGCAAGTGTCTGAATCTGTTTAGATTTAATAAAGATGCAGCTTTTCCTTTTTCTGAAGAAACTTCTTTCTTACCAAGTCAAAACTCCTGATTTTATTGGTAAAACAAAACACAGGTAAAAATGCTTAGGGAATAATTACCTTCTCCATAGCAGGGGACCATCTCCCTTATTTACATACTGCCTTTGAATACAGAAATAAATAGAGAATCATGGAATGTTGTGAATTGGAAGGGACCTGCAAGGATGATGGAGTCCAACTCCTGTCCCTGCACAGGACAAGCCCAACATTCACACCATGTCCCTCAGGGCCTTGGCCAAATGCTGCTGGAATCTTGTCAGGCTGGGTGCCGTGAGCACCTCCCTGGGGAGCCTGTTCCAGTGCTCCACCACCCTCTGCCTCAAGAACCTTTTCCTCATGGCCAACCTCACCCTCCCCTGACACATCTTCCTGCCATTCCCTCTGCTCCTGGCATTCGTTGGTGGCCAGAGAGAAGAGATCAGCGCCTGCCCCTCCTCTGCCCCTTGGGAGGAAGTTCTAGACCCCCATGAGATCTCCTCTCAGTCTCCTCTTCTCCAGGCTGAACAAACCAAGTGACTTCAGCCTTTCCTCATACCCTTCCCCTCTAAACCCTTCAACAGTCTTGCAGCCCTATCTTCAGACACATCACCTTAAAATTATAAATATTTACTAAGGTCAAACCCAACTGTGAATCTCCATCTTTAACACCTGGCTATGGAGCTCTCATAAACCGTGCCATGTAACATGCAGAAGGACTTCTGGGTTTGTGCAAGCTTGTATGAAACTATATGGCTTCAGACGTTCAACGACTTGGATGACATCAAACAGCTGGGATTAAAGAGTTCTCACTTTTTGTTCGATAAAAGTACCTCTTTGTTTGAAAAATCGTCTTGGGCCTGTTGTTCTCTAATAGAGATTACACATGAAAAGCATATTTTAAAAGAATGTGATTAAACTGTAAAATGGAACACTGAAAAGTTTGATGCTAGAATCAATATTAGTTCTGTAATCTCAGTTGGGATGTTGTATGGAAGCATTATGGGACAGATTTTAATTATATGCTTGCATCTTTTTTTTTTCCTCTGTAGTTTTTCTACCTCATTTCCATAAAATCCCTTCTCACCTCTCCCTCCCCTCAAACAGCAAGCTCTCTTTAAACTGACAAGCTATTTGATGTTTTGTTTTCTCTTTATGCAGTATATCAGCAAGTTGCACTCACCGTGTGCTGTTCCAGCCCTGATACTGGGGCAGAATAATGAATTTTTTTTTTTCCTTGCAGTTCTCTGTGGTGCTTCACCGATTGCAGAGCAGTGAGACCCTGTGTAACCTAACGGTGGCTTTTTAGTTGCAGTTGCAAGAGAAACCCTGTCAGCACAGAGAATTTGTGTATTGAAATTCAAGTTATTTTTATAAGGAGCATGTGTGCAGATTTTTATTTTATAACAGGTAGAGAGAACTGGGAAAGTTCTGAGTGAAAAAAAAAATAAAATAGAAAAAAAACAGGCATTTTCAGAACTGACAGACCTTGTATTGGCATGTTGCCAGTTCCTGATCCAAAGCAAGTGTATTCTAAAGCTTCCCAAAGGAAAGGCCACCAGGATTTTACATTGTGTATTCTTCAATTGATTTGTTTATGAAAATTAAAGTTTATGTTTATAGGAAAGGAAAAATTCAGCCCAAACAGTTTAATTTTGCTGTCTTTGTAAATAAAAATATCTGGCCCGTTTGGTCGTTGGGGATACTGTTTGGGTAAAAGTCTTGGTTTTGTACGAGGCTAAGAAATTAGTATTACAACTTTGATTTTTCTTCACAATCACATGTTGTTAGCATGTTCAAAATACTCTGCATGTAGTGGACAATAACTGCACTGTCCTGCTAAGAATATACTGGCTTTGAAGATCAGTGATGGCAGGATGGGGTGGAAGGGATGAAGCTGTGCTGTGAAACCTGCTTTGGGTTGTGTTGGGTCCTGAGCTCCATCATGGTGGAAGGATTTACAGATATGCCTTGGGTCTGACCTGCCTTCTGTAATTCGGATGTCTGCATGTGCCTTGTATTATCACACTTTTCTGTTTTATGGTGTTTGGTAACAGAAACAAACTAGAAATTATTTTGAAGCAGTGTGAAAGTTCAGTTTTAAAGTGAGATTGTTTACCCAGTGGTCTTCAAAGCTAGCCTTGTCAGTAGGGCTTCCAGGGGTTTTCAGAGCACTTTTCAAAGACCCTAAACTTTGCTTAACACTTAAGATCAAAAGAAGAAACGAAGGAGTATTTCTTTGGAGAAGGTATTTTGCTTTCTTGAGCTTTACCTGTCTTGCAAAGCCTTCCATCAACCTTAAGCAAAGTGATGAAGCTTGAAAGGAGCAGCTGTAGCTCAGCCTCTGTTAGAAGGCACTGCTCCCAGGCGTCTCCCCACCTGACCTTGAGTGTTTCCAGGGATGGGGCTTTGAGCACCTCTCTGGGCAACCTGGGCCAGGATTTCACCACCCTTGTTGTAAAACATTTCCTCCTTACATCTGGTCTGAATTTTCCCTCTTTTAACTTAAAACTGTCACCCCTTGTCCTATCGCTACGGGCCCTAATAAAAAGTTTGCCCCCATTGTTCTTACAGACCCCTTCAAAAGCCACAGTAGGGTCTCCCCGGAGCCTTCTCTTCTCCAGGCTGTACAACCCCAACTCTCTCAGCCTCTCTTCATAGCAGAGCTGCTCCAGTCCCCACATCATTTTTGTGGCCCTGAGAGGTGAGAGTACATCCCATGTGCAGGAGGGGGGGGGTTGTCTTTTTGCAATCTCTTTGCTAAATTAAAAGAAAATAATATATCAGAGAGAGTTTAGTCAGAAGCACACATGAAGATACAGGAGAAGAAACTCAGTGATGATCTCAGTGATGTGATACTGTATCACCAAACCATTCTGCTGATCTCATTTTGATACACTATGCTCATCGCTTAAGTGAAGTTGTGGTTTCTCACGATGATACTAAATCTCATGTAGGCAATATTTCACTCATTCGGCAGTTGAGGTGGAAAGGTAAACATGGGGAAAGGGCTCTGCAAGAATCAGCTCTCTTTCTTATCGTAGCAGTAAGCTGTCACAAGGTTAAATTGTCCTGATGATGAGTTGTCATTAGTATATTGCCTCCAACAGGGTCTGTGTTTGATCAGCTGTATCATCACTGGTATGATAATGCCTAAAAATGGTGCACAGCTCTACTGGTTTTCGGCTGGGCCAGAGCTGGTTTCTTTTCAGCAGCCAGAACAGCACTGGGGTTTGGGTTCAGCTGGGATTTGTTAGGAGAGAAACACTAATAACATCCTAGTGTTTGCTTTTTGTTGCTGGAGGTTGAAGGACTTTGTGTTTGTCCGTCTGCAAGCGCAAGATCTCAGGGGTGAGGAATATTGCCATGGATCAGCTCCATGGGCATTGGGCTCTGCCAAGGGGCTGTTCCATCTCCTGTCCCCCATGGGCAGGAGATCCATGAGGGGCTCTTCCTCTCTTGCTCTCTCTGGCTTTCGCTCGGGCTCTGGCTCTCCCGGGATTGCGGTTTCAGGTCGGGATTGTGGCTCCTCTGGGATCGTTATCTGGGAACAGGCCGGGCTTGGTCAGTGGGTGGTGAGCAATGGCACTGGGTATTTCTCATTTGCATATTTTATTGTTACTATGATCATTATTATTTCAAGTTTTCTTTTATTTCAATGATTAAATTGTTCTTATCTCACCCTACGAGTCTCCTTACCCTTGACCCCCAATTCTGTCCCCTGTCCCCTGGGAATCATGGGGAGTGAGCAAGTGGCTGTGTTGGCTGCTAGTCCAGTGAAACCACCACAACAGCACAAATCAAAACATGCAAATAAACTGTTTATTTGAAAAAAACCCAAGGTAATTGATCATAAAACAAACAACCAAAACTCTGGTACTTTCTATTATTGTCTTTTTGACCTATTTGTTCAGTAAAAGCAGTCCTTTTTATTAAATTGTTTTAATAGGAAGATAAACTTCCAGGCTGGTGGTAAAACTTTCAGAAATGACAAATTGTTTAAATATTTCTAGAGCCAATGTTTTATAAAAAATTTGGTCATTGAAGGCTGCTTCACTGACTTCCAGTGAGATAGATGTTTCTGAACTTGGTTCTGAAGCAGGGTCTTAGGAGCTAAAATGTTCTGGGAACTTAGAAAACACTACCTTTGATATTTATGTGCTGTAAGGGGGCCAAATTTTAGGCAGTGAGAGCAAAGGAATGTCATCCCAGCTCTGGGCATTCCTACTTGTACTTTAGGTGGAGGCTCAGATACATGAATCCATAGTGTGGGGAAAGCACAAGGTTTGTATTAAATACACAAAACCAGTCCAGGCATCATCATATAAAATGGTCTTATCTTCACTTTCTTCTATCTTGAGGGTTATCACGGTATGTAATGTGAATTATAATGTAATTTAGCTTCAGCGTCACATGTGTAGTTGAAAATGTGGGTATCTGCTTGACTCTAATAGTTATTTTTACTGTAGTTTCTTATGCTTAGAACAGGAAACACAGGTAAATTTAGCTCCTGTAAATGAAAAATACTTAGTTTTTAATGAGTGCTGTCCAGAAATTTGTTCATACCTGACATTTTTGGTTTTATTGCATGTTTTCTTAACTTAAGAAGAACCCCACCATGAATTCTTAGCTTCAGTTTCCCAAATGGTTGGATTTTTTTCTCCTAGTATGTTAAGTTCTTTTCTTGTGCACTAGTAGCTGTTATATCTTCTACAACTCCCTGAAAGGAGGTTTTAGAGAGGTGGGAGTCAGTCTCTTCTCCCAGGTAACAAGCGATAGAACGAGAGGAAATAGTCTCAAGTGGATATGAGGAAAAACTTCTTCACCCAAAGGGCTGTCAAGCATTGGAACAGGCTGCCCAGGGAGGTGATGGAGTCACCTTCCCTGGTGGGATTTAACAGACGGGCAGATGAGGTGCTGAGAGACATGGTTTAGAGGTGGGATTGGCAGTGTTGGGTTTATGGTTGGACTCGATGATCTTAAAGGTCTTTTCCAACCACTACGATTTTGTGATTGTGTTCCCAGACTTAACTGCTCATTGCTTTGGTGTGTTTTATAAAAGTCCAACAGAGACAAGAACATACTTGACTCTGATCAAATGATCCATGAAGCTAAATAAGACCAAAATGAAGCTGGCAATGGTTATGCTTCTGTCTTTTACTGTGGTATTTATGTAACACTTTGGGATGCTGTACTAACATTTCAGATATTTCAGTTTCTCCTCATCACCAATATCCTTAAAATAGTTTCTGTAGACAGTGGGCCAGGAAGCAGGAGATGCAACAAAGCTTTTTGTGTAATCTATATAGCAGGGATTTTCTGGATTGGGTCTCTACATAAAAGTGGTTTGGCTTTCAGCCCTGTATTTTCTTTAAACGTGCAAGTAGAATCATAGCATCATTGAGGTTGGAAAAGACCTCTAAGATCATCAAGTCCAACCGTCAACCCAACACCACCATGCCCACTAAGCCGTGTTCCTAAGCGCCACATCTACTCGTCTTTTAAATAGCCTCCAGGTATGACTCCACCACTTCCCTGGGCAGCTTGTTCCAGTGCTTGACAACCCTTGATAAGATGAATACAGCTCATGTTCATCTATAATAAAATAATAATAAATAAGTGTGTAATAAACTACTTGATTCAGGTTTTACAGTTCACGTGCACAAAATCTCTGTGTAGCTCTCTCTGATGCTTCGTGGTTGGCTTGGCATGGGTTTGTGTTTGGTTGCTGCCCAGATTGATAGAAATAAGGGGAAGAGGCCCATAGTGAAGTATTGGCACCTGTGCAGCAGGGCAAAATAAATAATCCTGAATCCTACTATGTGGGAGGTTACTGACTAAGCCCCACAGGAACAATGTGTGCTTTGAGATAATAGATTTTCTGTTTTACCTATGGATGTCTGTAAATGCATATAACTCATAAATCACTTTTCAGCTGGACAAGTCCCATAGATTCAAAGAAAATCACTGGTAACTTCTATAAATTGGTAACTTATTTCTTTCCCACCCACCCCAAATAAAAGATAGTGCAGCTTAAATGATTGTTGAGGAAGGCTATGCAGCTTCTGCTCTGGTGTGGTACAGGAGAAAAGGCTGGGAATAAGAAATGACTCTGCTTATCTAGGATGATTGAGTGCAATCCTCTTAACTACCCCTTAACTTGATTCAGCTGCTCCCATTCTTTTCTACATTAATATGCTCTTATATTGACCTGCAAGCAGTAGGGAAAAAAATAAGCTCAATAAAATTGAATTATTAATTAATAACTGTTTATATCCTTTTGCTTTTGTCATCTTTTTGTCTATTAAAAACCCCCAAATCTTGGTGTTTGGTTTGTTTTGGGTTTTTTTTTTTAATCTTTATTGCTAAATGTAAGTTGCATGACAATTTTGGAGAAATCAAAATTCATGGCCAAATTTGGGATATGAAGACTAGAAGCAGCAGTGCCCATGCTGGGCTTGGTTTGTGCTTTCTAGGATGTGACATTGGAGAACAAACCCAAGTCATCCTGAGGTGTGCAGGATTACTGTTGTGAGTAAAGAAATTAAATCTGTAGATTTCTGGGCAACTTTTAATCCTGTATATTGTTTGTCTGATACTTCTCAAGCCTTTGCTTTGAAAATAGTGAGGTTGCATATTTTGACTGAGTATTTTACAGATTTCTCCTTAAATATGGTTTAATGGATGTTTGTTTTTCATTTCCGTAAGTTTACCTTATTGATTTCCAAAGCATCATTCATTCTGTGTCTTCTTTTTGCCTTTTCAATGGAAAAAATGGGTTAGACAAGGGAAAAGGTTGATTGCCACAAAAGAACAGATAAAGAAACTAATGAAAAAAAATTGAGCCTTTTTTGACCTACTTGTGTAAATAGTATTTTTAAAAGTACTGTATCGATATAAAGTAAGTGAATCTGGCTGCAGCGTATTTTTCAGTGGATATGAGAAAGACTTCAGTGTCGTTAAGCAGTTTCCTTAAATAGGGATGTGTTTTGGAATGGTTGTTTATAAATATGCAGATGTACTGAAGGCCAATAACTGTCAAGTATTTGCATGTTAATGAAGTGTTACTGCACTCAGCAGTGGATAGCCAGCCGGAACTGCGGGGACGGGATTTATCCTGAGGATCTCAAGGAAACTGCCATGTGATGTAAAAGGAAGGTCTGGCTCCTGCTGACTGGCAGGGGATGGTGTTCACTATCCACACTTAATTTCTTTTATTCTATCAGACACACAGTAAAACTGAAGTTCCCACTGTCTCCAACCCTTCTGTTTTTTCACCCAAAGAAATCGATTTTGAGGACAGAAGTGAACACCCTTCTTTCTCAGATAGACAGCAGAACTCATAAGGGAATAATTACAAGTCTAATTCAGCTCTTTTAATGACATCAGCCAAACGATTCTTGAATTCAGAGTCCCGTGTGAGTTCCTAAGCTTTTTAACTCTAAGCTTCTAGGCTGAAATAGTATGACTTTTAAATTTTGTTTTCATTGGAAGATCAAAGAAATTACTGCGGTATTAATTAACTGCGTGTATTTCTGTTTGCGTAGCCTGCTGAAAGAAATTTGTGTATTTAATAGCATCCATTTGCTGGGTGAGATAAGGAAGGGAAAGAAGGCTGGGATGTTGAACTGTACTATAGGAGGAATTATCTGCAGGGCTGACAAAAGCTTCTAGAAGTTGGTCATCCATGCGTGTATTCTCTAGAAGATTTTTCTGTCAGATCTAATCTGATAATCCTGATGTGAGCTTTCCTAATGTGCTGGGTTCCAGATGGATTACTTGGTGTCACTATTTGTTTTATCTGCACATAATTTGAGCATATGAAGGGGTTTTTTATTATTATTTTGTACAAAAAATACAATTATATAGTTGAGAATGTGGAGGGAAGGGCACGATTCTATGCTGTTTTCTTTTTGGTAGTGTAATATCATCCATAGCTTCGATGAAGGAGTGGTGGTGGCCTCTTTGTATGATTAAAAGCTGCACTCCTGGGGTCAGGGCAGACCAGCCATCCCTTCTATCTGTTCTTCACTATCAAATAGAAAATATGCAAAAGGTAAATATAGCAGACATCCAGGACCAGTTTAGTTCTTGCCTTAATCCTCTCTCTGTATTGAGGTTGCAAGTTGTGGTCTGCTCTTTAAACTTAAATTTGTCCAACAGAAACATTGATTTCATCCTTCAGAAGTCCCAGTTAATAAGGACTGCAAGTGACCCATGTGTTTTAAAAATGTATCTGGGCAAGGAAGGGAGAGGAAATGGATGTGGAACCTAAGAAGTAAGTGGATATCATGTGCTCTGAGTAGAATGTATTTATCTTCCACTTCAGACAAAGGCAGGTAAGGAAAAACTGCAGCAGTGTGTTGTGCAGGAGACTTGAACACTCAGGTCTGGCACAGGCTGAAGTTCCAGCAGATGGGTTCATTGCAACAAAAGCCATAGTTGCAGAACATGTAGATATATTTAATTTAGCAAGCATGGGGTTCTCATAGCAATCCAGGTGCATCAGCATGGGTTTTGGTGGTGCTGATGACCCAGGTGTGCAGGCTTTCCAGGAACCTTGGGCTGCTCTGGGTGTAGCTGGAGTCCAGTTAGTGTTAACAACACGTCGTTATTTGCTGGGTTATTTAATTGCTCATCCAGGTAGAGGTGTGGGTGTTAAGTATTTCTGCACCTTAAGGTACGATCTACACCTGGTTGGTTGTGACACACGTGCTCTTGAAGGCGTGCCCTGACAGAAGGGAACCAAGTGGGTGCTGAATTCTTGCTGTGAGAAGGGATAACGAGTGCAATGACAAAGTCTGGCCTTGGTCTCCTGCTGCTGCCTTGGAAATGGAAGGCAAAGGAGAATGGCATAATAATCCAGCTTTCTGCTCAAGGCAGGGACAGCTATGGGATCAGGCTGGTTTTCTGAGGACTTTGTCCAGTTGGGTCTTGAAAACCTGCAAGGATGGAGGAGATGGAACCATATCTCTGGGCCCATGTTACACTGCTTGTCTGCCCTTATGGGGAAAAAACCATTAAGCTGGTCTGAAAACCTCTCCTTTCAACTTATAATTGTTGCTTGTTGTCTCTTATTCTCCTGTTGTGCACTGCTATGAAAAGCCTGGCTCATAACTACCTTGTAGGCATTGAGGGTCTACTATTACGGCCTGAAGATATCTCCTCTTCAGGCTAAACAAGCCTTGGCTCCTCAACGTCTCTTCACAGCCCCTGACCATCTTGGTGACCTTCTACTGACTTGCTTCTGCTAATCAATGTCTGTCTTGCATTGTGGGGCCCAAAACTGGGCACATTATGTGACCTAATAAGTAGAAGGGGGGATACTTGCTACCTTTGAGCTGGCTATGGCCACCTCTGCTGCCAGAGCACATTGCTGGCTCATACTCAGCTCACTGACCACCAGGATCTCCAGGGTATTTTCCACACAACTGCTTCCTAGCCAGTTTGTCCCTGAGCCTGTATCACTGCCAGGGCTCCCTTTGAGCCCAGTCATCCACCCAATGGATGTCTGGGATGGTGGATACTGATCAGGATGTCCGCCCATTCAAATGATAATGTCCCAACTTGGAGGCAAGCATATTGTGAGAGAATGTCTTCCATGCCTTGCTAAAATTGAGGTAAATCATAGAATCATAGAATAGTTTAGTTGGGAAAGACCATTATGATCATCTAGTCCAACCGTAAAACCAGCATTGCCATGTTCACCACTAAAGCATGTCCCCAAGCACCACATCTACACGTCCTTTAAATACCCCCAGGGATAGTGACTCCACCACTGCCCTGGGCAGCCAATGTTCCAATGCTTGACAGCCCTTTCAGTGAAGAATTTTTTCCTAATATCCAACCTAAACCTCCCCTGGAACAACTTAAGGCCATTCCTTCTTGTCCTGTCACTTGTTTTTTGGGAGAAGAGACTGACCCCACCTCTCTCCACCCTCCTTTCAGGTAGTTGTAGAGAGTGAGGTCTCCCCTCAACCTCCTTATCTCCAGGCTCAACAACCCCAGTTCCCTCAGCCACAAGGGAACTCATCACACTTGTGCTCCAGACCCTTCCCCAGCTCCGTTGCCCTTCTCTGGACACGCTCCAGCACCTCCATGTCCTTCTTGGAGTCAGGGGCCCAACACTGAACCCAGCACTTGAGGTGCAGCCTCACCAGTGCCCGGTACAGGCGCACAATCACACAAATGACATCATCTGCTCTGCCCTTGTCCTCAGATCTAGTCATTTCATCACAGAGAACAGTCAGGTTGGTCAGATATGGTGTAACCTTAGTCAGGCCATGCTGACTGTTCCCAATGAGCTTCTCCATGTGCTCAGAGATGAGTTTCAAGAGGACCCTCTTCGTGTGCTTCCGACAAAGAGCAGTGAGGCTGACCAGCTGGCAACTCCCTGTATATTTCCCCTTTGGCTTTTTCTGGAGGTTGGTGCAATGCTTGCCTTTCTCCAAGTGTGGGACATCTCTGTTGGTCTTAATGACATTTCAAAGACAAGAATGAGCAGGTGCACTATGACAGCAACCACTTCTCTCAGCAACCAGGGATGCAGCCCATCTCCGATATCCTCACAGCAGCTGAGTTGCCACTGTGCCAAAATGATCATAGAATTACAGAATGGTCTGAGTTGGAAGGGACCTTAAAGCTCATCCAGTTCCAACCCCCCTGCCAGCAGCAGAGACACCTTCCACTAGACCAGGTTGCTCAAAGCCTCATCCAACCTGGCCTTCAACACTTCCAGGGAGGAGCAGCCACAGCTTCTCTGGGCAACGTGGGCCACTGTCTCACCACCCTCACACCAAAGAATTTCTTCCTCACATCTCATCTCAGTCTCCCATCTTCCAGTTTCAAGCCATCACCCCTTGTTCTCTCACTCCCTGCCCTTGTCCAGAGTCCCTCCCCAGCCTTCCTGGAGCCCCTTCAGGTACTGGAAGGCCACTAGAAGGTCTCCCTGGAGCCTTCTCTTCTCCAGGCTGAACAGACCCAACTCTCTCAGCAGGTGGGGTCTGAGGAGAGTAGAGCAGAAGGGGACAATCCCCTTCCTAGACCTGCTGCCCACACTGCTCTGGATGCAGCCCAGGACACGGTTGACCTGCTGGGCTGTGCGTGCACAGCTCTAATAATTGCTGGGTCAATGATGCATCTGCTACCCTGAGGTAGAGCAGAACTGACCCGCTTGTTTGCCTGCTGTCAGGAACCATCCTGGGTTTCCTCTTAGTTTCCTTTTCCTTGCTGTGCTGTAGGGGAAGGGAACCTTGGTGCCCATCACATACTGAGATGGTGCTTCTTGGTCTGGTTTGCTCACAAAGCAGCTGCACGCTGGCGATATTTTGATGCCTCTGATATTTTCCTGAGGAGGATAAATGTTAGAGGAAATTGTGCCCCTTTTTTACTAGTTTTTTTCTTAATGTGAAGGTATCGTTTGTTAATTAAAATAGTCTTAGATCTCTGCCCGCTCGTTGAAGGCAACGTGCCTGTGTGCTGGCTCTGGGTGAGGAGCTGTGCTCTGGGGGAGCAGGGATCAGACCACCTCTCTGATTCCTGCGGGAATAAGTGTTGGATCAGCAAATGGGTTGTACGTGTGAATAATAACACTCAAAATATTGATTTACTGGGTACCTGAGCTACTTCTGTGGTTGCAAGCTGTCTGCCTTCAGCTGCCTGCCTGCCTTTGCACCCAAGGCCGAGAGCTCCTGCTCTGCCTCTCCACGCTTATTGTTTGTAGAGGACTAAGGAGTGCTCACTCTCCTTCCCCTCCCACAGGACAGGGGGGAGAATTGGAGGGGCAAGGGTAAGGAGACTCCTAGGGTGAGGTAAATCACACAAATGGTGGGGTTGGAAGGGATCTCAGGAGA
>NW_010327956.1:0-15337 GCF_000700745.2 Antrostomus carolinensis
CCAGCCTGTCCAGGTCTCGCTGGATGGCAAGTGGGGGGACAAGTGGACAGGATTGCCAAATTTAGAAAAAGTTAGTAATTTTTATTGGACTCTTTCTCCATTCTTTCCACCAATATAAACCTTCTGAGCACAGAAGCCCTTTTTGCCCTTTTATCATATTGCAGCCCCAGCCACCTAATCTGTACTCCTTTGGTTTGGATGCTTTTTTGATTAATTTTGCTGACCAGAGCATGCATTTCTACTCTGTGCCTACTAATTGTTTTGTCTAGCCTTTCTCAGAGTAGATAACTAATGCAGTAGTTAAAATACCGTCATGCTAATGTTCTATACCAGGGATGGAAACCTGCTTGTCTCAGAAGCAGTTACACATGAACGAGGCTGAAGAATGAGCTTCGGAGTGGAGTAACACTGCGTTTCGTATGCAACCAGTCATGGCACTAACTTGATTTTGACTATTATTATTTTTACCTAGATAGTTGCTGCAGTTAAAAGCCATTTCCCAATTTCTAAACAACAGAAGTGAGCCAGATCTCTGGAAGATATTATGTTAATAAAATCCATTTAAAAATATGTTAATCCTCACTTGTAAATTCCTGATAAATGGAGAATAAATTCCCACAGTTCCTTATTTATGTAATTTATATGCTATTATAACTGTGAATGAGGCTTTACAAAACCACAGGGACACAATCTTTGCCCTAAAGAGATTGTAGCTGAAATTAGACACAACATATAACCAATAGCTTCAACAGACAAAGAAGGATTACACCAAATAAAAATTACTCATATTGTGTATGTACATTGTATATGTTGTAAGCTTGTGATAATACAATTATTTGGAAAAGACCTGTTTGTCACCCCTGAATGTAGTGATTAATAACAAAGCTCTGGAATAAAGCCACCATTAGTGTTTGCTGGTTTAAACCAGAAAACCTGAGACACTAATGACTAATCATTACTTTCCTAAGGGCAGATTAATTGAAGAGCTGGATTTAATGGAGGCAATATTCAGTGGCATATTTTACTTCCTACATGCTGTGGTCTCCAAGGATCTTCATTCTGTTTTTAGACCTTTCTTCTAGACTAATTATATTGCTTACCTTCCATGTTTCATTACACAATGAAGGTAGAGCCTCTTGGAGGTTCTAACAGGACTTTGATGCTTTCTTCACCCTTCATTGTGGGTACACAGTGGATAGTAAGATTTCTCTGACTTTTTAGTAAAGGAGTGTCTTACTCCATACGTGTAGACCTCATTTTCTGCTGTTTAGTTACAAGTACCTGTGTAATTTTTTTTTTATTTTATTTTTTTTTCTGGGGATAAGCCATATTTGTGCAGTAAATCATTGTTTGAGTGTTCCTCAGCAGAAGAGGTTACCATCCTCATGTAAATACTGCAGGTACTTGAATCAAATCCTCAGGCTTTATTTTGACATTTGAATATCTAGACCTTTTATTTAGCCGGACTTTGGATAATGAACTGAGGTTTGACTGCTATTTCTAGAGCTCTGCTAAAATAGAGCTCATCCCCTCTGCCCTCCATAAGAGAGGAGCAGGTAACGTGCCAGCAGTCGGAGCAATGCCAACTGGGCAAGGGGCCTGGGGCTGGAAACCTCCCCACCTTCTCAGCCCCTTTGGCCAGCAAAGGTCGAGGGGTTTCTCCCCAGCAATTTGAAAGGGAGTTAGTGTACCTGCTCACCTGCCCCACAGGATTAGGCTGTGTCTAATTAATCCATATTTGCACAGCTCTACGAAAACATTTCTGAAGTGCCAATTATGAATTACAATTATCTTGTGAAGATGATGGGGAGTCCAGGTTTGCATGTCGATACAGGCCATGGGAGTAAGCCTTTCAAATAACAGCTCTTATTTAAATGCCTTACCTATTCCTTATCTCCTGTTGTGTGGGTTATTTTAAGGATGATAAGAAACATTAGTTTACCCTCAGGAAAGACCAGGTCTGACTGTTTTTAATAATGAGTTACATACTTAGTCACAGTAGGTAAATTTACAGACATGCTCAGAGATCGATTCTATCTGTTCAGCAGATGGTTTTACACAATAGGCATCAGAACGAGCCTGCTGAGACCTTAAAACAAATACTTCTAAGTAACCTTGCCATAAGCCTGTTAATACAGTGGCAGTACCTGTTTTAAACTCTGCAGAGTTTCTACGTTATTTATTCCCCATCTATTTACTGAAGTATGATAGATTTACTCTGGAAAGAGACTCAGTCTCAGCAGATTTACACTGAGGGCTGACATTTAAGTCTCAACTCACTTTCACTGAATAGTAACTAATGCTTAGCACTAACTGCAGGTCACTTAGATATTTTTTTCATAGCAGCACACCAGAATTAAAGACAAAGCAAGAATTGCCCCAAAAGAAGTCCATGACTTGACTTACATTTTTTTTAATTTCTGGAAACTGTCTGCTACAGCAAGAATATTTTTATACTTTTCTTAAGGTCTCTGCTTTTTCTTATAGCTTTATAAACGTTGCTGTTCTTTTTAACTGGATAATAAAAGGCTTTATTATTTATTCTACTTCAGTGTAAATTAGTCGGGCAAATAGTTGCCTGCAATGCAGGTTTAATATTTTACCATGTAGATGTGTATGTTAATGTTCCCTTAAATAAAAAGAAACCCAGAGTTACACATCATTCCACAGAGGAAACACCATTCTGCCTGCAGTTATTGTACAAGAGCACATGGGAACAGAATTGAGCCAGAAGTTCCCTACGTACCTATCTCTTTGCAGTAACATAAAATTTTAATGGGGAAAAATTACAAGGAAATGAACACTTTGTTTAAAAATTTTCATGAAGGGAGAAGAACTTTTTTTTTTTAATTGAATATAGGTCTTTTGATGGTTGTTTGCTAATCTTATGCTTACACATGCATTCTGTAGCTGCATAGGGACATTTAATGTAATGTTGATGTGGGCCCACACATTGATGCTCTAGCAGACGGGTCTTAAATATTCATACAGTGACTAGATTCATGGGGTTTTATTTGCTTCTTTTCTTCTCTACCCAGAGTCCTAAGCACCATCAGATAATTAAACATTATAGGGTCTGTGGTACTGAATGTTTCTGAAAATCTGGACTTTCATTTTTAGTCCTACTAGCCAGAAGGAGTGTGATGCTCTGGCGTTGTTCTGCTTGGAGAAAAGTGTTCTTCTGATGTTAGACTGAAATGTTTCATCCCTGCATAAATCCTTAGAGCTTTCCGGGAAGGATTTAGTGCCAAGAGCATTCAGCATTGTGTAGGAAATGATTGTAGAGGAAGGCCCTTGTATCTGTGTAACAGTTAAGTATGACGTTACTGGTATGAGATTCAAGTGCAAATGAAAACTCCTAAATTTAGGGAGGTACCTGCAAGGCACCTTCTGTCCCTGTTACAGCCAGTGGTGATCAGGCCCCCTTTCAGTTGCCCACCCAGAAGCATTTAGTGCCATTTGACATACCCTGGGACATTATTCATAGTCTTTAATCGCTATTTGAGAAGCACGGGAGTTTTCTGTAGGTCCTATGCTGTGTCTGCCAACCACATCCAGATACAGGTTTCATCTGCCTAAAGAGAGGACACTGAATGCTGTTTTAAATGGCATAGGCTATGCCTCTTGGTCTCCAGCTGCCACTCCAGAAGGGCACAAATCTTCTGCAGTTCCTGCATCAAGTTGGACATCATCTGCATGGACATATCTGCATAGACATCCAGATAGCTTGGATGTCCTCAGGCAACTGAAGTGGTCCTAGCTGCCTGTGTTTAGGCAACTAAATGGCATTCCCATGGGCTGGGCAGCTGCATTCCTTGCCAGGCTCCCTTGCCTGGTAGCCCCCGGGAATGCAGGAGTCTCAGACAAATCATTCACACAAAGACACTCTTGGGCATCTCACACGTCTCATGATGGGTGGCTGACTTCTGCCCATCACATCTGTGACATTTCACTGAGCCTGCAGTGCCACCTGGGACTTGGTTGATAGAAAATGAAAAAAACTATGACAGGGCTGAGAAGAAGAAAGGGGAGAAAATTGTAGTTGCTGCCCATATTACTGCTCTGCTGTGCTCTGTAACTCAGCCGGTGAGATGTACTGTGGGTTTGACCCATGGTCTCCCAGTCCTCCAGGCTCATCTGCAGAGCCACAGAACAGCAATGTGGGCAATGAAGCCAAGTCAGAAAGCTGCACCAAGGGGAAATCAATGTCCCTGAGGCTTGATCACTGGGCAGCACCAGCACAGTGGAATGAATTGGGAGTCCTGAAATGCGTCAAATGACTGTCCTTCTGAGACAGCAGTAGCTACTCTATGGTAACTGGCTTGTTTTCTGAATCCATTTGGGCTGACCTTTGAATTTTCCATCATCATTTTGACTTTTTCTTGCTTTCGCTTCACCTGTGTTTGCCAGCAGTGCTGTCTTTGCCTATTAGCAGTGGTGTACCAGCTGCTGTGATTTTTCTTTTTTGGCAGTTTCTGTGCAGATTTTGCTTGCTTCTTTGTCCCAAACCTTATTGGTGCACATCAGCATTTTATCTGTTTGCATGCACCAGGGAATGATAAGAGCCATGATCTATTTGGGTCAGTGCATGCCTGTGTGTAACCATTCCAAAATGAGGGATTTTTCTAAGAATAAATTCTTCCTCACCAATCTGGCTTCTCATTCTTGCCCACATAATACCTATTAGCTCCCTTCTGCTATTTTTAGACTTATGAAGCTGGGGTAAAGAGAGTGATAAGTCTTTCTGTTGTTTTTGCTTTCTTCCAGCTGAACTCAGTCTTGTATTTCTCCTGTTGGTTGAATAACTCATGGAAATACATAGCAAAGCAAATAGTTTAGCAGCTGCCCCAAGCTAAGGTCTATGGTCATGTGTTACAAGTCATCTGAAAATTCAAAAAGGATTCTCTAAAAGGATGGCACGGTTGTTTTTCTGAAAGTAGCACATCAATTTGATATTGCATCTAAGTGAATGCAGAGCTGGATGACCTCTGCTCCTTGGGCAGTTGGCCAGCTCTTCATCATAGCTGAGAAAATCTTTCAACAAAAGGAAAAATTAATTTACTATTGTTGCTATCAAATTAACCTGTAAGTGTTTCAGCTTTCAATAACTATTGGTCATGCTCTTGATTTGTGACTGATTTATTTGAAAATTGTTTCCTTCTGCAGAATCTGATTGCTTTACAATAAAACTGTCTCCTTAAGCGATGGAAAAGGATAAAAAGACATTTATTCACCATATAGTGTTAGGGTATCCTTTAAAATGAGCCACGTCCAGGAGGGCATTACAGCAGGCCTGAGCGTGGCAAATGTCCCAAAGAATAAAGAAAAAGCAGATGAGACCCACACTGCTTGGCGAAGGAAAATCAGACCTGACCAGGGTATTATAACAGTGATGTAATGGTAAATTGTAAAAGATAACTAGCTGTTGAAGTTGCTGGGGAGGAGCATATTGTAGCTGTACGCGTTCTTGAGCTGACATCTCATTATCACGCTTGTGTTTCTGTCTTGTATATTACTTAATGTTATTTAACACATTATAGGTAAGCAGTCCTATTATTTCATTCCTATAATTTCATTCTCTTTCTGAGGAGAGTGTTTTCATGTATTTCTTGTCATCTGCCCCTTGTATCTCACATACCCTGCCTCTTCCCACCAGTTGGTCATCCTAATATTAATAGACTGTAACCAAAGTAATCAGTAAATGTTGATATCGGTACTGGTAATTTTATAAGGAGTTTGTGTGAGTATGTTTGACTGGTATGTTATTATAGAAAAATAATCCAGGGGGGAAGAAGTACTAAAATAAAAATGTTTCCCGGGGTGAGAAATACTCAGCTAACGGCAAGAGTGGCGGTGCCTCACTAGGAGGACCAAGCCTCAAGGTGGGTGGAGAGCTGATGGCAGCTCGTGAAGCTGCGGCACTGCAGCAACACCAGCTTGGCCTCTGGAAAGGAAGAGGAGGTGGCTGTGGAAGGAGGAATGAGGCTTCTTAGGTGGAAGAGGGTGGGTGAAGGTACTACAAGGAGGCAAGATGACAGAGGTGGAGGCTTCATGGCCAAGCAGGAGTGGAGGCAGTAGCTGCCTTTGTCATGTGCGTACACGTGGACATAGTCTCAGGCCTCTGGTGTGTGTGCATGTGCATGCTGTGGTCACATCTGTACAGCTGAAAGACTCTTCTCAGCTGCTGCGTGAATGAGATGTGCTTACTACTGACCAGCCATAGAAAGGTTTTGAGCTTGCTGTCTGCTCTTCCCCTCGTACTTCACCAGTGTAAGACTGTTCTTCTTCTCACCTGGTCTGTCTTGACTCTCTCCTGTCCCTAGAGAGCAGTTATCCTGTATCCATTATGGGTTTTCATCAAATTCCAGTCTTCTTCAAAACCTTCAAAGACATAGTTCTGTGGGGAAAAAAGTAAAGATTTGGGTCAGCACAAAACTGAAACCTGGAAGAAGAAAAGCCAGGCTGGTTATTGATTGCATAAGTGATGTGATGCTCTGCTTGTCCTGGCTGCTAGCAATTGCTTCTGTGTCATCATGCTTTGGCAGTGTGTAACTCAAAGTAGTAGCAAAATTTTTGCAGGAGACATGATGTATTTATCCTTCTCTCTGCAGTGCTACCCATATTGTAGCGCTTTCTGCTAAAATAATGCTAATGATAGTAACATGGGAAAGCACAGAGGCAGAGGAAATCTTGCAGTGTTAGTGATACTTAAATTGCAGAAAAACTGATGCCAACAGGCAGCAAAAAGAACAGACTGGAGGAAGAGGAAAAAAGGAAATTTTTTCTTAGTCATTTGTTATTCAACAAATTCAAGTTTACAAGCTATAGGCCATATTCTGTCTTCTGATTCTTGTTTAGGTGCAAAAGGGATGTATTTTTATTAAGGAACATGATTTATTCATGTTGAGGAAATGTTCTAACAACTTCAGATTGCAAAGTGGTAGTTAGTAGATGACATTCAGACTGGAGATTTCCCTTGGAACAATGTGAGAAAGTATGTATTTTCTGAACTCCATTTCCTTTCCAGATAGTTTCCTATCATTAAATATCCAGCAGTCAGGAGAAAGAGCCCAAAACTCTGACATGCAACTGCATTTGCTGGGTATATAAATACAATATTCATACATGGCTTTATGGAGGGTTTCTTTTCCACAGTGTATGAATCAAACATCTCAATTAAATCAAGAAGGGGAAGACCTGGTTTTCATTAGCTGTGAAGACTTTCAAAATTACATTAGTTTCAGTTCATTAGATCTTATAATTGTATTTGTTGTGTGTCATGATGAGGGAGTGAGGAGTTTGGGTGTGTGTGGGGGGAACCCAGCTCATAGATCATTCCCACAGGACCCATGGTTAGCTTCTGTTCCTCAGTCCATTGGGATCAAGCCCAGAGTTTCACATTTCCCTCTGTGCAGTGGGAGAGCAGGCAGATAAAATACCCCACATGCCAGGACGTTGGTGTGGGGGACAGGAAACAGTTGGGTTTCTTTTGCTTTGCTAGCCCACGCTGCTCCAGCTGGTAAGCAGGGCAATGCCTGTGCCTCGGTGACAAGGTGGAGCCACAGGATATGTTGGACTATCACAAGCAAGTGCTCTTTTCGTTTGCCCCAGCTCTGCTTCCAATTGAAAGGACAGAATGACATCATTATGCCAGTCTGAGATAAATTGCAATTAAATGATGCAACAAAGTGAGGCCATCAAAAAACCTGGCCTGTCAGTGCTGCTCCCACTGCGCAAAGGCTTAGCTGCATTTTCTGTTCTGATGTGTCAGCCAAGGAAGTCAGCTCAAAGGAGTGCGTCTGAAGACCTTTCCCAGGGAGTCACCCCACATTAACCTCCCCTGCTTTTGTCCGTGGTTTGTAGGTGTCTCCTGTCCTAATTCTAGGTGTCTGAAAGTTCACTGGTCGTTAAGAAGAGACTAGGTATGATGAGCTGTGAAGGTCATACCTGGTCTCCTCTACCTTTAAAGGTACGCCTCTCTCACCAGGCAGAAGTTGGTGTTTACTGACCTTGAGGAGCATACAGGCAGCCAGTTTAGATTATTTTTAGATGACTGAAGTTAAGGCAGCACCTTCCCTCAAGGATCACACGGCTGTGTTTCCAGCTCAAAGGAGAAAAGAAAGTTGATGTAGATGTGGTACTGGCTGGGGACACCACGTGTCTGGGATCAGTTCTCATCTCTGCCAAAAAGCTTTTCAAAAACCACCAAATCCTTCTTTGTCTTGGACCTTTTTTTCACGAAAAGGAAGTTATTTACCCAGGGATTCTCTCATGTGCTGCTTTGGTCTTACCTGGGTAAAATGTACACTCTTCAGGACAGGAACTGTCTCCAGCAATGAAGAAGGCTCTGCATATATGCACCAAATATTTAAGAAAAGCTGACATTCTTAATGAAATACAAATGCTAAAAAGTTAAAAATCACTTTATTGAATCAATTAGAGTGATAACAAGAAATCTGAGCTTGAAATAGTGCTTGACCTTTACAAAGCACATCACAAGGTGAACACTGTTTTCTTAAAATTGGTCTGTCACTAGGTTAAATGACTGCCTCTCTTGCTGTGGGATATTACACAGCTCAATTCTCACTAATTTCTTTTGCTTCAAGATTATTTAATCTTAAATATAAAAGGCTCTTCTGGTGTAATTTGTGCTCTACCTCCAAAGGCCATCACTTACCTTCCCTGGAGCACTCCCAACTTTCAGACTTTTCTATCTATAGATTATGTGATACTGTTGGCACTCAGTAATCTGGGCTTTTTACATTTAAAATTCCTTTGCTTCTATTTTTCAAAATTTCAGTTATTTTGGTGTGCTTCATTTGGGGTGGGGGGGGGATCTCACTCAAGGCACATTAAAAGGTTGTAATATCCTGACAGTTGGATACAAGGCATTTTTTAAATTTCTCAGTTTAGGTAGAGTTGATCTTACTATAAGTACTAAAATTTTAGCAATCTAAAAGCTAAGTATCAGTGGAAGTCATTTAGCCTTCTCTTGTGATGAGAACAGAAGTGAGATCTCTCACCTGGGTGAATAGAAGCCTGTTTTTAGAGATGTAAACATACAGAAGTTGAATCCCACTCTAAGTAGGAGTCTGGTTTTGGTTTTTTTTTTTAAAAAAAGTCCCACTACTTCTTCAGCAGCATTTCATTGGGGACAGTCAGAACATGTTTTCCTGCTGCATATTTTGTATTTTTATAAATTCAGGGTCCTTTGGAAATTGGAAGTAGCCTCTGGAAAAGTACTGTCTATCCATTTTTTCATGGGCCTGATTCAAACACCAGTTTGAGAACAAGTACGTTCGCCAGGGATTTTAGAAGTCTTCTAGGTCAGATAACAGAGGCAGTCTCTGTGTGTGCCCACTTCCCAGACTCAGGAGAATTTCTCTATTTCCATTATTATTACCCGAGTTTGCAAAAAGGTTGCTTGAAATGTTGGTGCACAGCAAAGACTGAAAGGGGACTTGGCGTGGTAGAATTACATAAACAGCAAAGTGCAATTATAAACAGGCTGTTTAATATGAAATAGCATCTAGTTCCAGGAAAAGCAAAGCTATCAGGAGTAGCTGTGTGAGAGCTGGAAAACACTTCACAAAGACAGCTTTCATTTCTATATGCTCTAAAGTATGCAGTAATTTTTGTCTAATTACCTCACTGCAGCCAGAAAGCAATACGGGATGTTGTGGGGGTGTGGGAAAGAGCGTAATATGCTACAATTAAGCTGTAATCTTTGGCATGGCTACTCAGGAGATAAAGCTTTTCTGCTCTCCCATTTGAGATAGTCATTATTTGACTGCTAAAGCCTGGGGAAAATAAGTGGTCGTGTTCCTAGGAGCTGTTTCACAGAGGCTTCATTATCGGTTTCTTCCTCAGCAGCTGGCCAAGCCCAGCTGATGCTCCGTGTTTGCAAGCTGTGTCACAGCGCTCCGCTTTTCCCTCCTTGTGCTGGGGGGCTTTACGCTGCTGCTAGAGAAATGGGGGTAACATCATTACCCACCATGGAATGAATTTGTGAGCTTTAAGTTATTAGTTTAAAAACGTGTTTGCTCAGGACCTGATGTATAATGGAAGATGATACCTTTAGCGGAGATTTGTGAGCGTATGGTTTATATACAGCAAGACCTTGTGAATGTGGCAAATAAATGTGCTAGCTACACGACAAGTTAGGTACATAATTATGCACATGCATTAACCCCAGGATGCAGACTGTGTTTCACTGGGACATAATCATCTTCACATGCAATTATGCTCACCTTCCTTTGAAAATCCAGTTTTACGGTCTGCTAAGAAAACCTTGCTGGTGACATCTCTTATTTTCTAAAAATTCTCCACCATTTTAATAGGAAATATTCCGCTGCCTTGAAGCAAGCTCTTGAATTCACATGCTTAATTGTTCATGCTACTGTCCAGATTCTTCCTACTTTCCTAAATATCTTTCTGGGGAGAAGAGGCAGCCTATGATGCAGGCTCATATGGAATTGCTAAAATTCTAGTAGGAACAGAGAGGAAAGAATGGAAGGAGAAGTTGGGTCAACTTTGAATATGTTGACCTTGAGGTGATGTGGCCTGACAAGGCATGAATGAGTTGATTGGAGTATGAATGTAGGTTGCAGTGTAGATCAGCATTTGCTGCTGCAAAGACCTTTTTAAAATTTTCTGCAATGCCACAGATAGATGGTTTGTCTTTAGGAGATGTTAAGACTTAGAAGGGGTTAAAAGTGACCGTGGTTTGGGACTGTGTGGTTTTGTCTTAGATCTGTTTTTGCATTATATTATACACACATCCTTTGATAAGCCAACTATGATTTCTGTAAAAGTAGATACAGTGGGGAATTAAATCAGGACCTTATTATTCTGCTGCTTCACAAAGCAGAAACATGAACTATTTTGAAGGCTTACAGCACACACGGTCTCTGCAAGCTTCTCTGACAGCCTGCAACAGCAGCACAGCCCACGTCAGTAATTCCTTCCAGCATCAGGCTTTCAGGATCAGACCTTAATTATGTGCACATCTGGTCTCCAGCAGTAGTTCTTCACTGCTTGGAATAAGATGTGTCTGCCTTTAATTCTTCTCATTAAATGGGTGCTGCCAAGCCAAGCAGCTCAAAACACAACTGCACCAGAAGAGATTTAATCAGTTGTAGGAAAGGATTTGTCCTGATTTAGTGCACAGGAACCCCAAAAGTGAACTGCAGTAGGTACTGCATGAGAAAGGTGATCTTGGCCTTAAAAATGAAGTAGCCCAGCCTTTCCTCATAGGAGAGATGTTCCATCCCTCTGATCATTTTTGTGGACCTCCTCTGGAATTATCGCCAGTGTGTTTAATGTAGTGCTATGGATGTGACGATAATGTTCAGAGCACAGCTCCCATCAGCTTCTGCAGGCAGGCTCCAAACCAGGACCTGCAGTAGAGATACCTATGGAAAGTTTGGGCCAAGTATTTTGCCCACCCAGGGACAAGTGCAGCCCCGATGGTGTCACAAAATGTGGATGTAACGCTGTATCAGATTATGCTGTCAGGAATTCACCAACTGTCGCAAGCTACAGAAAGGAGACACTGAGGAGGTGCGTCCAGTTGCTCTGATGTTGAAGCATGGTGAGGCCACATGGTGAAAAGGTCAGAAAACACTTTTAATTTAAAGTCAAGAGGTTTAGAGAAAGTCTATTTGGGTGAAGGAAAGGTGTTTTAAGTTCATTTTAACCCATTTCACCATAGTGCTACACTTAAGCTCGTGCCAGGAGCACGGATGGCATTTCCCAGCCAGTGGTGTGGTGTTTCCATGCATGCAGAGAACAGTCCTGACATGGAAATGTTTCTAGCTTGAGTAAAGTACATCTACCACATCCTCCTCCTCCTCTAAATCAAGCACATGGTTCATTCAGTGTGAACTCTTATTGGTGGAGAAGTTGTGGTAATGGATAGCCTTCCTTCAGGTGTTTTCTTTAGGGTGGTCTGAGGATCTGAGCACATGCAAGGGGCGTGCTCAGTCTTTGGGCACTTGGAGATACACTATGCCCGCTGATGCCTGAGCTGGCTCTGAAGTTGCAGAGGGAGTTTTCTGGAGAGGGGGTAAGGTAACAGGACCTCATTAGGTCTCCTGTAGGATGCCAGCTTCATAGAAGAAGTTTGTGGTTACACATATCTTGTACTTCACCATTTTCTGGTTTAACATAACTCTCCGTGGGATTGCTACCAGAGTAATCAAAATCTCATTTAAAAATTACAACCTTCTTCCCCACTCTCCCCTTCTTCCTCCCGGCTCTGTTGGGGTGGCCAGGTTCTTCCAAATGATGATCTGATTGATCTAGTTCGAAGTTTATCAGATAACTTAAGACACTGGGAGCAGGAGGAGTGGGAAGGAGAAGAAAGTAGGAGGCCAAGCAGCCCAAGAATGAGCCCTGTAACCTAAGCTCCACACAGAGGCGAGCACATGAAGCTCCTGAGTAGTGCTTCTGTTAGCCAAATCCAGCCTGACAGCCCAGGACAGGGAGTCGCGATCCTGCAGCCCTCCCCAAATCCCTTCTGTCCTGTCACATTTGGCTTCTCGCATTCAAAGTCCCTCAGTTGTCAAAACAATTTTTTCCCTTGCCTACGCTCCATCTATAATTCATTAAGAAAAGTGGAGAGATGAAGCTGTTGGCTTTTCCCACTCTTTACCCTCTGGAAAATGTGGGCTGAGCATGGTTTGCAGTGGGACATGAATGAGTAGTTGTAAAACCCAGAAGCCAAGGGGAAAGTGGTGGGAGAGGATGCCATGGTTTAACCCCAGCAAGCAACTAAGCACCACACAGCTGCTCGCTCACTCCCCTCACAGTGGGATGGGGGAGAGAATCAGAAGAGTAAAGTGAGAGAACTCATGGGTTGAGATACAGATAGTTTAATAGATAAAGCAAAAGCAACGTGCGCAAGCAAAGAAAAACAAGGAATTCGTTCCCATCAGCAGGCAGATGTTCAGTCATCTCCAGGAAAGCCGGGCTCCAGCATGTATAATGGTTACTTGGGAAGACAAACACCATCACTCCAAACGTCCCCCCTTCCTTCTTCTTCCCCCAGCTGAATATGACATCATATGGTGTGGGATATCCCCTTGGTCAGTTGGGGTCAGCTGTCCCAGCTGTGTCGCCTCCCAGCTTCTCCAGCCTCCTCACTGGTGGGGTGGAGTGAGAAGCAGAAAAGGCCTTGACTCTGTGTAAGCCCTGCTCAGCAGTGACTAAATTTCCCTGTGCTATCATCAACACTGTTCTCAGCACAGATCCAAAACACAGCCCCATACCAGCTGCTAGGAAGAAAGATAACTCTATCCCAGCCAAAACCGGCACAGAGGGGCATGCTGCCATCTCCTGCCAGGCCTCCTGGACCACTGGGCCATGGCATCCACCTCTCACAAAGTACATCCCATACACATTCGCCATAAGATTGGGCAGATCTTTGCTTAGAAAACCCAGACCAGATCCAGGACCCAAAGCGCACTGGATCTGTCCATTCCCAGGCCTCAAAGAAGTCCAGGTCTCAGCCCAAGCTTTTCCTCTCTAGTTGAAATTGTCACTTCATGTGCTTCCTAAAATTGCAGCCTGTATCTTATGTTCAAAACTGCTTCACCCTGGATACCTTTTTTTTATGCTTCATTTTGGCAACAAATTTGCACTTGCACATCTTACACTTCCCTCATCACGACTCAGGCTGAACTGCCTCAGTTCTGCTTTATCCCCGCGAGGGCTGCAAGGATCAGTAACATACTATTCACCATGAAGGTGTAGGTCATGCAATGAAATTTCTGTCTTTCTGAAACCACAAACATAATTGGGCATTTAAGTGCAATTTGGAGGAAATAGCTCCAGGCATTATTTGTCATATAGGTTCCACTAATGGCAAATACTGATGTCTAAAAAGCAAGCGAAAGTTCCCACAAGAAGGAGAAATTTCATTCAATATAATGTAAGGATTAGTTTTCTGAACTGATAGTGGCTTTGAAACTGTTGTTTGCATTTTGCCTTAGATGAAATAAGCAGTTTTCTTATCTAGGTTGTTCCAGGCCTGTCTCTATTGCTCTTTTTTGGAGTTCAGCATCATCAGCAACTTTTCTGGAGATTTCTGTGGAAAGGCTACAACGAAATAAATCTTCATCTTAAAAGATCTTCACCTACAAAACAAGCAAAACAAACCGACTAAAACCTCCAAAACGAGTTCAATTGACTGTTATTCTGTCTTAGTGATGTCTCTCTGCAGGGTTAAACTATTCAAGTCTGGCAGTCTTTCAAGGGTGGTGGCAGGACTTCTTCCAAGCAGAGCAGATGAAAGGCCCCGTGTCAGCTCCATCTTTAGCAGCAGGCTTTGCATCCAGCTCGGAAGCAGCCTCACAGGAGCCATGAAGCCCTGTCCCTGAATGGAGAGATTCACCAGAGGGCAGCACGATATCACTTTTTATTGTCAAAGCAGTAGTTGGGCATTTCACCTAAGAACTTTTTGAAATTAGCTGCTTGTTGTTCCATAGTTATGACTGCAAATAAGTTTCTCTTTAAAGCTAGCCTCTGAAGCAGCTCCCAAATCCATTCTATTAGATGCACATTGATGTTTTAGTGTCCAGGCATTCACCCAGTGGAAGCAGAGGGAGTCCAGACAGTTGTATTTTCAGTGTATCTCTCTTCCAGGTTTCTGTCCAGGGCTGGTTAGGGCAGCTGGTGGGTGCTTGTCCAGCTTCAAGTATTTCAGAAGCTCTCCTGTGTTCAAGGCAGCAGGCTGAGGGAATACCATTTCAGCATCATCAGTAGGAGTAACCCCTATGATGGCACTTCATGAGACGGGTTCCCAGAGGGTGAATGTGGGCATGCTTTTTTTGTGTTGTAATTACATTTATCTCTGGTTGTCCTGTAGGCTGGGCAGCTTCTAGGTTCTCTAGCTCTTATGCCAAACTCTCGCCGTTCAAGGAGCTAAGAGGAGTCACTGGGCACATCTTGCCTGCTCACTTTCCCTCACGCAGGGCTTCATCTGTCGTCAGTCTGTTCCAATTTAGTACTCTGTTCTGATTGCACAGGGAACTGGTGTCTCCAGTAGTTGCCTCCCCTGGTTCAAGTGCCACTGTACTTTTCTGACCTTTTCTGACCTCTTTCTCTCAACTTAGAGTCAAAGCTTTGCTATCTGAGTTCTTACTCTTTTGCTATAGATTAACTACATCTTCCATCCTTGGTCTTTCTCTTTGCTCCATTTGACTTCTGCCTGGTGGGATGTCTCATGTCTGGCTTCAGTCTTGCACTTAACTCCTGACATTCACACGAAGGTCTCCCTCGACTCTCTCCCTCTGATCTCACTCCTTTTTAAGCTCAGTCTCCACTCCATCCATTC
>NW_010327956.1:15347-19234 GCF_000700745.2 Antrostomus carolinensis
TGCTTATCTCAACACTTCCTAACTCTGTACTGAAGTCTTCAAAGATGCAGCTGTTCCATGGGGCTGCTCCCCATGCATCCTTAGCTTTCCTTAGCTCAAATATCTTTATTTAAAGGCCAGCAGCCTTAAGAATATATGCATAGAATAAAAGAATAACTTCTCCTGCTGTATTGGCTCTTGGTACATTGCTTAGTCTTCTGAGAGGAGTGTGGTATTGTTCTTTAGAGTAGGTATGAAATTGTGAACTTAAAAGTAGCCATAATTTAGATTATATCTTTCAAGACAACTTTGTGTCTGCTTTAAAAAAAATAAACACGTGATTCTGTTTTAAGAAAAAAGAAAAATATTTTGAAATCTATATTCTTTTTCTTATGTTTTTCTTTGCCCAATATTTTGAAAAAAACCCCAAACAAACAAACAAAAAAAAACAACCAAACATTTCTTGGGAAAATTAAGGATGAAAAGGCAACAAAAATGCTGAAAAAAAAGATTTGATTCAGTTTTAATTTTTTGCACATTTCATTTTCATTTCATCCTTTTTTTTCCAAGGAAGGAAGGAAATTAGTATTTCTTAAAAGGCAAAAGGATGGGAAAAGAGAAGGCAAAAGATCTTTTAAGAATTTTTAAAAGCTTTAACAGAGCAGAAAATGTCTTTGAAAATTCATAAAAAATGAACGTTGAAAAGAAAAATAGTTTCTATTCAAAACACTTAACAAAGGTTTGGAGCTAGTTAAGGCAGCCAGTGCAGCGTGCTTTGTAGTGTTTTCTAAATGAGAATAGTCCGTTACCTCTACGGGAATCCATCCCAGTGCACGGTGCCCTTGCACCTCATCAGAGAGGTCTTTTCAGGCATTACACCAAGTTTTCTCCTGACTAAATCTGATTCAACTTCTCTTAAGGTCTCTCCATTTCACAGTCAGTGATGTGACTATGACTCAGTGTAGAAATAACCTGAGTTTTGCTTTAAAATAGGAATGAGACAGGGCTGTATCAGATTCACATCTGCAATATACATCATTTTTAGAGTGGTTTGTCATTGCTTTTAAATGTTTAATTTTTCAGGCTCTACCAAGATAACCACAGAGACACATTGTTCAGCAGTAGTCATCCCCAGAGAGCAATGACTCTTTGGTCACTGGTAGCCTTGGGCTCAAGGCTACCAGTAAGACATATCTGAGCCTTGCCTTGACAAGGTGGGCGACACCTACTCTTCCCATCCTGTGTATTTATGGGTTTGGAAAAGTTACAGATTATCTGGCTTGCTTATAACTTGGCCAAACTAGAAATATTTAACTACGCTTTGAAGCCTATCTTTCCAAGATCAGCAACTTTTTTCATCTTCTGTTTGTTTCTTCCTGTTTCAAGTTACTGCAATGCCATTAATATCTAAAAGAAAAAAATACTTTTATCCACAATGGATAAATTAGTAAGAATTGGTTCTTCTTGGAAGGTGTCCAGAAGTCTGATCCTGCATGGTAGAAACCAATGAGCCCATTTTATGTAGGAACAGAAATGTTACCTGTAAGAGCTACCCAGTCGCATAGCTTAGTTGTTAAGTTTCTCCTGCTGACTCACCAGATTTCCTTTGATATGATTGGCCTTTTTCTGGAAATTAATAATTTTTCTCGTAAGAATTTAATAACAAAATGGTGATGTGGTGTTTTTTGATACGGATATTAGTACCTAATTGAATTTGGTATTACAAAGGGTGCTTCTGCTGCAAAGAAAAAAATACATATGCACATATATATTTCATACATAAAAATATATCTATGAAAATATATGTATAAAATTGAAGAAAGTCTTAGCGGCTTTAGACATTATTCAGTCTTACGTTTCTGCTACTTTTTCATTCTTAAAAGATAACTGCTCATTTCGTAGCCATTGTGTTTTCTTTCAGTGTTTGTCAATCTTGAAGTCTGGCTGAAAGCCTGTAAATAGACTTTGCATAACCTGTTCCTAAATTACAGAGAAATTGGTATCTTCAGCAGTGCAGAATGAAAGATGCCTCTTTAATTTTGCCATGTCAACAATGTATTACATTAAAAATATGTATAAAATTTTAGAATATATTGTATACCAGAACTTACATATCAGAAGTACCATTTACCCAGGATGTTTCTCCAGGAGCTGCTGTGCTGCAGCAAAATCTGTGTTTATTCAAGTTCCTAAAATCCACTCTGTCTATTTTTCTCATTAGTCGTTTCCTTAGACTGAGGTGGGGAGAAGCCAAAAAAGAAAGTTCAGTATTATTACTCTCCAGACATCCTATTAAGAAAATAAGCATTTCACACAGAAATAAGATTAGGTCTGATCCGCTGTGAGAAAGGTTTTTGTGGTATTCCTTTCAGAGACTTACCTAGTGTGTTTGTCACTGTACTTTAAGCACCGAGTGACGTGGAGGCAGGACATGTTGAGAGAGAAGGAGGTGAACGCCTGCTGCAACTCTCTTTTTCACTTGTTAGCTTTGCAGAAGTTGTAATTGGTTTTTGAAGCTCACTCTTCCACCGAAGTTAACAAATATCACCGCAAAATAGACTACTCTGTCCCTCAAAGTGGATTTCTAAATTTTCCTCAAAATGCAAGTACAGAAATACGGTACTACCTTTATTCATGTTGAGATTGTAGATAGGTAACAGCTTGCATTAATATTTGACAAGGTTTGTTCTATGTCACCATCAGAAGTGTAGCTGAAAATCTCTTTGACTGCTTGGCTTGTACTTGAAACTGGGGTTTTTTTGCAAGATCTGGGTGTAAAAATCTCTCCTGACAGATTTTTAGCTGTCAGATTCATTATCTTCAAAACCTATGTTAACCTCTAATGGTGTTTTTCTTTCTGCAGAAGCAGAAGGTGCACACAGCACAGATGCCAGCCTTCTCCAAAGAATAACCTCGACATCCCCAAGTGACGCCAGCTTCTGCTAGTACCATGGGGCCAGAGGGTGGTTTCTTAGGCAGTGGACAGATCCACGTCATCCTGTGGGGAAGTTTGGCAGCCATGACAACACTCTTGTTCCTCACCTTCCTCATCTTCCTCTGCTCCAGCTGCAAGAGGTAAGGCTGAGGATCTTAGCAGGCAGTAACGATTCTTGAGTCAGATAGTGCAGGAATTGAAATAGCTTCACTAATTACTAGTTAGCAAGAAATACTGAGGACTTAGGTACAGAAGTGAAAAAGTACAGTACAAAATCTGTTTTCAGAGCAAACCTGAATTTGAACAGTTTTGTTTACTCTAAAATTTAAATATCTTTTTTTTCTTTTGCTGTGAAGGGAAAACACTGTTGGGTTTGCTAGGTGCTTTCTCCTGAGCTGAAGCCTGGAGTACAGGCAGACACTGACTGTTAACAGATCACACCTGAAACTGAGAAAATTGGGTGGGCTGAACAGGACCAAAAAAGTGTAGGTAAAAAGGAAAGGAAAATTATTTCTATGTATTTCAGCTTTGCTTTGGCTGTTCCTGAAGGGTAGGGAATTGATCCTGCCATTCAAGCCAAAATGAGTAAGAATCATATGGTGATACTAATTAATGTCTTGTACTCATACCTGATCCTTATTTTCTTCTCCATAAGGGGGTTCAATTTCACCAAATACAGGCACTTCTCCTGACTTTGTTTATTCACATTTCAAGACCCCTTCATGGCAGGTCAGCTGAGCCCTGCCGGTTGCACGAGGAGCTGGGCAGCCTGCATTCAACCCGTGGTGCCCGTCCACTGGGTCGGACCAGTGGAAAAACCTGTCCATAACTCAGTGCAGCAGCAAAATCTTTGTTTTGGACCCTTATGGCTCTGTTCTTTCAGCTGTTTGGCACTGAGAGCGTTGAGGAAGCTGTGCAGCCATAAAACACACTATTGGCATAAGGTGTGTCGACAGTGGAAGGCCCTGTTTTT
>NW_010327956.1:19247-23612 GCF_000700745.2 Antrostomus carolinensis
TAATGTGCAGTAATGCACAGTGGAAAATAATTCAGTAATGCACATGTTGCAAAAAACAGTTGTGGGCAAGACTGGACACCAGAATTTGGTTGGAATCCTAAAAAACATAAGTTGGAACTTGTAATTTCATGTGATTCAGGAGAAATGCTTTTGTAAGATGTTAGGTGACATTTCAGTGTCTTCCTATTCATCACAGTTTCCTGTGATGCCTGTGTAAAAATAGTAGAAATACGTAATTTTTTATTTATTTAAAAGTAATGAATACTTTTTTAAAAAATTTTAAATCCTTAAGCCCCAGTCCTTGAACTCTCTCTAGACAAATGTTTTTAAAACAGACTCAAACCACTGAGTATGTCTTTGCAGTTACAGAGATACATTGTCAGGAACTAACTGGTGATGCTCTTTAATAAATTCTTGTATTGCTAGTCTGGACACAGGATCTTCTCTTTCAGGCCATTCTGTAGGGCAGGTTGTTTATGCATAAAAGCAATTATGTAAAATTTCTTCCTAGCTTACCCTTTAAAAATGGTTGAGGATGTGGAAAACTGAACACACAGAAAGCTGAACAAAATCATCTCTTTCTAAAATGTCAGAGTCAGAAAAACTTCCAGAGAGGAAATTAAATATTTTAAACTTTAACTCTGCTCTGCATTGGTGCAGCCTTAGTTGCTCTGTTTTCTTATTTCCCAGTTAGGTAGAATTTTAACAGTTGCTAATGTGGGAAGTACGGTTCATTGCAGACTTAACAAGAAGCACAGATTTCATATTACCAATATTTTCTCACCTTTTTACTTGCCTTTTCATCTAGGGGAAGGACTGTTACTATTTTAAGCTCATAGTTTATTACAGTATTTCAGAATAAGAGCTGTATTTCCAAAATGGTAAAAACTGGAAATGTGATCTGTACTTTGAGTCCTGTGAAATACCCAGTGAAGCAGGATTCATTTTAAAATTAAGGCCTCTGCTGCTATGAAATTTGTAGGCTTTCCTGAACTGCTCAGGCTTATTATTAATTATAACTACCATCCTGAGTGGGACTAGGCTGGATTTTGTGTGCCTTTTGTAATTCTTCATAGGATAAATACCTTTTACTGATACAGTTTAAGGAATTCCCCAGGTAGTCTGTCACCAAAACATGTATCTCTGAGCATTTCACATACAATTAAATTGAGAATAATAACGTTTTTTATTATCATTGGTTACTCCTATACTGTGTCCTTCCACTGGACAAGGAAAAGGTTTGTGTGTGTGTCTCTTCACATATGTCTATACCACCCTGCCTTGATGGTGACCTTACACAGAGGTCATAATTTTCAGTTATTCTATTTTCAATATTATAGTGAATCAGAGTTCTGTTCCCTGCAGGTGTGTAAGGTCTATTAATGATTGGCATTTGTATACTAGCATAATCAGTAGTAACAGCTCATACATCTTTTTCATTAAGGGAAAAGAAGGCCAAACATCAGAATGGAGATCATGAAAATCTGATGAATGTGGTAAGTAATTATTTCTGGCAGCTTGTGTCTGTCTTCTGGTTGGTTTGTACCAAGGTCCTTGCAAAATACTGCAGACTGGAAAATAGCTCAGGAATTTGGAGATGGTTGAGCAAGGGAAACTTTAAAAGTTAAAGCACAGGAAGAGGAGAACTTGTGCAGACCCTGATAATTTGCACTTTCTCAGTGCTTTTTCTGCCACCCTTGTACTCCAGATCTCCTGCCTTTCTTTCAGTCCATTTGCAGTGCAAGCGCAGTGTACCCTTTGCCAGCTGCTGTCTTCTCACTGGTTAAAGCCATGGCAATGTCCATTACCATAAAGATCTCCCTCTGGAAGAGAGTTCCATTTATTTGTTTTAACATCTGTATACACAGGCACCTAAATCTTTGGGTTTAGTTGGCATGGTTTGATTCTCCTGCCATAATACCTGTGAGTCAGAGCTCCCGAGATCAGAATTAAAGTTGTCACATATCTATTTATGCAAACATTTATTCTGATCCAGTGGTGATTAGATCTCACTAATTTGTGTTGCAGCCTTCTGACAAGGAGGTGTTCAGCCACTCCATCACAAGTTCGGCTACAGAGCCCCCTCCGAGCAGCGACCACAACGGGGCACTCAGCAATGGTGAGGGTGAGTAGCATAGCCCCTGCGGGTGGGATGAAGAAGCAGTGCTGTCCCCTCGCTCACAGCTCCCTCCTTAGCTGCACATTGGTGATCTCTCAAGCCTTAGGTTTCTAGCCTTCAGCTTTCCAAACGTACAGACATGCCATTTGTCTGAGTCATAGACTCATAGAATGGTTTGGATTGGAAGGGACCTTTAAAGTTCATCTGGTCCACCCCCCTGCAGTGAGCAGGGACATCTTCAACTAGATCAGGTTGCTCAGAGCGCCGTCCAACCTGACCTTGAATGTTTCCAGGGATGGAGCTTCTACCACCTCTCTGGGCAACCTGTTCCAGTGTTTCAACCTCATTCTAAAAAATTTTTTCCTTATACTAGCCTAAATCTATCCTCTTTTAGTTTAAAACCATTACCCCTTGTCCTATGGATAAAGACCCTGCTAAAAAGTTTGTCCCCATCTTCATTATAGGACCCCTTTAAGTTTTGAAAGGCCACAATAAGGTCTCCCCAGAGCCTTCTCTTCTCCAGGCTGAACAACTCCAGCTTTCTCAGCCTTTCCTCACAGGTGAGGTGTTTCATCCCTCTGATCATTTTTGTGGCCCTCCTCTGGACCTGCTCCAACAGGTCCATGTCTTTCTTGTGCTGAGGACTACAGAGCTGGACACAGTAATCCAGGTGGGGTCTCAACAGAGCAGAGTAGAGGGGGAGAATCACTTCCCTCCACCTGCTGGCCACACTTCTTTTGATGCAGCCCAGGATATGGTTGGCTTTCTGGGCTGCGAGTGCACATTGCTGCTCATATCCAGCTTTTCATCCCCCAGTACCCCCAGATCCTTCTCTGCAGAGCTTCTCTCAGTCCCTTCATCCCCCACTCTATACTGATACCCCAGATTGCCCTGACCCAGGTGGAGGACACCTGTCAACCACACTGCTCAGCTTGTTGTCATCAGCAAACTTGCTGAGGGTGCATTTGATCCCACTCTGTCACTGATGAAGACACTAACAGTACTAGTCCCAATACAGACCTCTGAGGGACACCACTCGTCACCAGCCTCCATCTGGGCACTGAGCCATTGACCACTACCTTCTGGATGTGACCATCCAATCAATTCCTCATCCACTGAACAGCCCACCCATCCAATCCATATCTCTCCAATTCAGAGAAAAGGATGTTGGGGGGGGACCATGTTAAAGGCCTTACAGAAGTCCAGATAGATGATGTCTGTATCTCTTCCATTGTCCACTGACATAGTGACCCCAGCATAGAAGGCCATTAGGTTGGTCAGGTAGGACTTGCCCTTGGTGAAGCCATGCTGGCTATCTCAAATCACCTCTTTGTGTTCCCCACTGCTTACTTCTGGAGGTCTGATACCAGATCAGCTGCTGTATCCCAGGCTGGGCACGCAGGTCTCTGGAGGGCAGTCAGTCCTCTTTGCACAGGACGTCATTCACGCAAAACTTATGATCAAATTAAAAAATGAAGTGAGCACGTTTGCCTTGCAGGGAAGTCAGTAGCCCATCCCATGGAGATGTTGGCATTTTAGGCTGCGTCTCCACTTCCGTGTCAGGCATTCTCTGGCACAGCCCTACATCCCAGCTCCCAGTCTGTCATGCCAGCCAGCACTGGGAGGGTGCCAAGGTCCTCCTCTGGGCCACCAAGCTACACCTGCAGACTGACCAGGCCATCAGGCAAAGACTGTGGCATTTCCTAATCTCGGCCAGCTATGGAGCTGGGATGTGACCAGAAGATGCAGTTGTACCTTGGAGCTTCACTCCTGGAGGCTGTGAGAGTATTTTTATTTTTAATAACTTTGTTTTTACAGCTAATGGCTGTTCCCACCCATTTGCTTGTGGCGTACGTAGGTGTGTGGCTCACCAAGGGACTCGATACGCAAAGCCCTACAGAAGGGAAGCATTTCTCTTTGCCACAAGGCACCACACATGCAGCTGTCAAAGCCACTACCAAAAGGCGTCCTGTCTACCAGCAGACAGTTTTCAGACTGTCTGATACTGCTCAGCTTATGCTCCGCCTAACAATCCTTCTGAATAACAGGAATCTAATTTCTTATTTATGCTTGGCGCATTCTTTTTGTTAATAGTTCTTTCTTTTGCTGTTTCTGCTAGTCTGTTGAGCAGGGGCAGGGCTATGGAAGCAGCACCATCAAATATTGGGTTTTTTAACTTCACTGTGATAGTTTCACTGGGCTAGCCCTTGGCCAGCAGCCAACACAGCCGTTCACCCACTTTCACC
>NW_010327956.1:23649-62301 GCF_000700745.2 Antrostomus carolinensis
CAAGGATAAGGAGGCTTGTAGGTTGAGATAAGAACAGTTTAATAATAGAAATAAAAGAAAACTCAAAATAATACTATATTAAATAGTAGTGATAATAATAACAGTAACAAAATATGCAAATAAGTGATACCCAGTGCAACTGCTCAACACCCACCGACCAAGCCCGGCCCATTCCCAGATAACAATCCTGAAGGAGTGACAATCCCGAACCAAAACCGCAATCCTGGAAGAGGGAGAGCCCGAGCGAAAGCCAGAGAGAGCCCAAAGAGGAAGAGCCCCTCACTAATATACTGGATATGACGTGATATGATATGGAATATCCCATTGCCATACTCAAATGCCAGTTTAGCTTATTAATTTAAATATTCCTCGCCCCCTTAAGTCTTGTGCTTGTGGACTAACAGAACAAGAAGTCCTTCACTTCCAGCAACAAAAGTGCAAACACTGGTGTGTTATCAGTGTCTCTCTCATAGCAAATCACAGGCTGAAAAGCAAAATGCAGCACTATTCTAGCTACTGAAAAAGAAACCCAGCTCTGTTCAGCTAAAAGCCAGGACATTCACCCAACCTGCCAGTATTGTTTATCTACGCCAACCCCTTATCTACGCCAGCCCCTTCTGTGTCACTACCCATAACCACAGGAGCACAGCAATGTGGGCTCACATTACTTCTGATGATTTCCACCGGGCGGAATGGGGTGGGTGTTCTCTGGGGCCTGTGACAGGGCTCTGCATAGTGCAGAAGTCCCCAAGAGCAAGCACCAGAAGGGGAAAACATGTTCCAGCTTCTCCAGGCCAGTTCCTGATGTTCCTCAGGAATTCTGCAGGCATACTACATAGTGACTAGGACACCTTGAGTCCTAGTCAGGATGCTCAATGGGATACTTCCCCATATTCCACCTATTCCTCCGCAGTTGTATGGAGGAGCCAAGTGAATAGAGAAGGAATGTTTTCCTATTCTTCTTCTCCCCTCTTCCATTCAGACAGCAATTAACATCTCATATCTCCAGTTCCATCCTGAGTTTTACTGTCAGGGTACTGCTCACTGCAGGTGCTGACTGTCTGAGTCCTCATGTGCTGAGCACAGGAGAAAGCAATGTCCATGACAACCACCAAATCAAGGGTACTGATTGCTTCGGCAACACTGTATGTCATCATGTCAAACACTGAAGGAAATAGAAGAACAGGTTGACTTTGCTGAGAGTACCATAGGAGTTGTACTAGGAAAAGTAAAGCTATTCAGAAGTGTTTTTTTCAGTGAAATGCTGTCACAGAAAGTTACATACATACCATATACTACCTGAAGCATGCTTGTATGTGTCCAGGTGAACATCCCTGAATGCAGGCAGATGTCATCCGTGTGCACTGTAAGATGAGAAGTCCCATAGATTGCAGTCCCTAATACCCTCCGCTGATAGTGACATGTGTCCTGCTTCTGGGACTTAAAATTACATGTTCTGCCTAACACTACTTTTTGAAGTTTAGTCTTCTCTTTTGTGCATATGACTGGCTTGTTAGTAGGTTGTCAACCCACATTATGTGCTGTGAGACTAAGAGAAGTATGGCATAGCCTTCTAGGGAGGAGCTTCTGGTACATCGTGCAGTCAGGCTGACTGCGGGCGGGCTGAGCAAGGTGGGATGCAGATGAGTATTTGGCCAACGTGTTAAACAAGGTGAGGGCTGGGTAAGGAGGAAGCGAGAACATTTTCCATTTTTATTACAAAGGATAGGGAAATGGAAAGAGGAAAATCTAACAAGTCTTTTTTTAAAGGCACTTGGTTCAAGGCCTCCCATCAGTGTTCTGCATCTGAGACTACTGAGCAGTCTATAAGCATTCAATATCATAGAATGGTTTGGGTTGGGTGGCACCTTAAAGATCATCTAGTTCCAACCCCCCTGCCATCAGCAGGGACACTTTCCACTAGACCAGGTTGCTCAAAGCCTCATCCAACCTGGCCTTGAGCACTTACAGGGAGGTAGCATCCACAATTTCTCTGGGCAACCTGTTCCAGTGTCTGACCACCCTCACAGTAAATACTTTCTTCCTAATGTCTCACCTAAAGCTACCGTCTTCCAGTTTAAAGCCAGTATAACTGAGTACAGCTGAACATCCATGCACACCTGCACTGACCCACCCATCCCCTGTTCTTACTGTGAATGCTGTTGCTATATAATGTGACTTGGGGGTGCACAGGGTATTTAAGATGTGGTGAGAAACATATTTTAACAGTAGAGTGAAGAAATCTCTGTAACTGAAACTTTTTGAGAAACGAAAAGCATGATGACCACTAGTCATTTAGAAGCATTAGTATAATTTATTCTTTCCAATGAGACGCAAAACCAAAGTGATGTAGGGAGTACCAAATCACACTCACTTCATAGTTAACACATTTGTTTTAAATACTTCTTTATAATTTTCTCTAGTACTCTCAGAGGACAGTACAACTGCCTGTATCCAGCCTTATGAAGAAGTACAGACATCTGTCTCTGATCTGCTAGATCAACAAGATAGTCTTGGAAAGTCTATAAAATGTCACCAGAGCCGGGAGCTACCCAGTATTCCCCCTAACACCACCATGGAAACCATCATTTCAGCTAGAAATGCCGAAAATGATCAAGGTCTTGGAATGGAAGGGCCTTACGAAGTCTTGAAAGACAGCTCCTCTCAGGAGAACATAGTTGAAGACTGCTTGTATGAAACTGTGAAGGAAATTAAAGATGTTGGAGCAGTAGCCAGCATGGAAGGGAGCTGTAACAGCAAATCAAAGGCTTCACTGACAGTTTCTGAAGGTCAGAATCAGATTCCCGAGTGCAGAATTGAATCAGCAGAATATGCATCTGTTGACCGAAATAAAAAAAGTCGCCAAAGTGCTAATTCAGAAAGCCCTCTTGACAACACACCAGATGTAGAGGATGAGCCTCCCCCTCCGGTACCCATGAAACTTCTTGATGAAAATGAGAACGTGCAAGAAAAAGGAGTGGAAGAAGAAGTGACAGAAGGAGCAAGTAAACCAGAGAAGGTAAATACTGCCTTGTCCTTGACAAACAGCCAAATAATGACAGAGAACATATGGGTGGGAGAGGATTTTTTTTTTTTTTTTTGTAACAAAAAAAGTCAAGAAAGAAAACTACTCAAGGTGATGCAAGACTGTAAAATGTGGAAATATGAAAAGGTACAGTATAGTCTTTGCAATATAGGCATGTACTCATTCTATTGCAGCCAATATTTTGGATTGTTGCACCTCGTAAGGCTTTTCCCAAATATTATCCAGAAATTGCATAGGAGGCCTCTGCTTCTTTGTTTAATGGTATTATACTTGTGGGAGCTCTTACAATAGGTGTTCCGTATCTCTGTCAGCATCTTTATCTTGTTCAGAATCCCCCCTTTGCTTTTTTTCTAATGAAACCAAAAAGGAGAGGGAGGCAATTGTGGTGTATGCCCCAACCTTAGATGTGCCTCCTTTGTTGGGCCATCTTGACTTAGCTGTGCAAGTGTTAGGCATCTGCTCAAAGCCACTCGTCTCTTCTCTGAAGGAGTAAGGGACAGAAAGAGAGAGAGAGATTGCAACAGTAGACTTTTATATTTGTCAAATTCTCTAGGTCACATGGGGACAGACTAAAGAATTTCTACCTGCTGAAATCATGGCCAAAAGTTACATTTTCTCAGCAGTTTATTCTTTCTCCCAGCCTAAGAATAAGTTAGTGATGAACTCCCTGAAAAATAGGATGATGACATTTTCAATAAGTTATTTTCCCAGTTTTCATTTTTCACCAGAATTAACTTTAAGGATGCTTTCAGATCAATGCACAGAGTTTTCATAAACTGTTGAGTTTGCATTTTTCAGAACTAATTTAGATAACTTACTATTAATTGTGAATGAAAGATTTTAGCAGATTAATAGAATTTTAGTGTCTGAGTCATCAAATAATTGATGAAAATTTCCAAAAAATCCTTAAGACGCAATGCAACATTTTAATATAAACATTTACCTGAAAAATCCTGGCAAAGCTGAGGTATTGTTACTTGTTTCTGGTTGTTCTTTTATTTGAAGTATTTAAGTAATCCAGGCAGAGGGTGGAAAAATACCTTGTTAAATAACTGACTAACCGTGTAACCTATAAAGCACAATAGAGTCAAAAATAATAAACTGAAGACTACTCATAATATAAGAATTGTTTATCTGGACTCTTCAGTGCACATTCTTATAAATAACATGCTCGTTAAGTAAAAAATTAAGATGTGATTGTCAACAATGATCCACCAACACTCCCCCCTCCCAAATTCAGGCCATATGTAATTTCTAATTAAACTTTTAGAGAAACAGCTTTCTGCAACGGTGCCATTTTTCCTACGAGGTGTGAAAAGACTTGTAGAAAATCACTGTATTTGCCAGGCAGTGATACAAAGGAAAAGCATTTGCTGCTCTGTAGCTCCCCAGCGCACCGCGTATACAGTGTCAGTAACTGCAAGGAGTGGGAATTGATTAAAATGGATCAAGTTTTGAAGGATTAATCTAGAGATGACACATGCAGTCCCCTAAGTGCCAGAAAAAAGGTGTTTGTCTAATTAAAATTTATTCAGAGCTAAAGCCATCCTGAGTTAAAGCTTCGGCAGCATCAGATCATTGCTGCGCTTTGCTGCTAGGTACATGCATTATGCATCGAAGCGTGTGCCTGGCCTGTTCTTGAGAGCTACAGCTGCAGCAGAGTTGGAAATGGTAATTGATGGAATATATAAATGTCATTATTGTTGGCATTGTGTGGGGAGGTGGTTACGGGATTGTTTTTCTGTTGCAATGATGATAATTTTTCCCTCTATTTTGCTGCTTCAGACCATGCAGAAAAATGCCTGCTTTTTCCAGTGTGGCAACCAAAACCAAGATGTTTATGGAAATGTAGGTTATGTCGATAACTCTTTTAGTTAAACCGACTCCATAGGTGTCTCTTTTTGCTTTCTCTCTTTTGAGACTACTTAGCTGCCTTGCTTAACATGACATTCGTATCCCAGACTTTTCAACTTTCTGCCCTGACCCTGATGAAGAGGGAGGTTGAGCATTAAGTCATGCGAACCTCTCTCAACTACAGTTAGGCTTTGCTTTAGTAGAGCACAAAGAAGGGACAGGCAGGAAGGCTGTTTGTGTAACCAAGACTTGTACCTGCCAACAGACAGAGAACAGACCATGTCCAGGCTGGTTCAGCCTCACTCTGTAAAAGAGGGCAGCCAGGATGATCCCCAGCCCATGCCAGTTCCTGAAGCACACTCATTTGGGAGAGAGCTAGGTGGACCAAGCCAGGCACCATTCCAGTATATAACAGCATGAAAAGGATGAAGAATCCTTTCAAGAGACAGACATGCAATGAACAGGTGAAAATTAGTTATCTAAGTTGGTTATTGGCCATGAGCCAGCCAAATCCTTTGGAAAGTTTTGGTAAAGAAAGATGCCTTTAATAGAATGAGGCCTCTTACAGGCCTCTATCACCTGGAAAAACTTGGGCATACTTCTTCTAATAAAACTGGAGAAGCAGAATAGTTTTTCTTTAGATCTTCCTTTTTCACCCAGGTCTTTCCAGAGGCAGCACTGGCAGAAATGCACTCCATGTGTATGTCTGGCTGCTGCCATCTGATTTCAGACTTGCACAGCCTGAGGATGGGGAAAGCATCTCTTGCAAATGCACCAGAGGAGAATGGTCTTCTTGTTCTGGTGCCCGAGTCAGGAGCAGCAGCTGAGCCAAAGAGCAAAAATTCAAGTGCTGTCGAAGGACAAAAGGACAGTGGAAGGCAAATAAGGACACATGCTGTTTGTGTTGCTGCTGCTGAGGTTTCAAGCATAATTTATAATATTACTAGGTACAAAATGTTTAGGAACAAGTGTTTTTTTCAGTTTTCAAGATGACAATATCTTTCAAAATTGATGCATCCCAAGTTTCACATTTAGAAGAAGGAATGCTAGGTCCCAGGGAAACAAGAACAGGATTGGCAGTTGCCAGCACGCTGGGGTATTTGTCAATACTTCAGTGGGAAACTGCAGAAGGGGTCCCGACACATGGTGCTTATAGACACACTGATGAGAGAAAATAACTTCACAGAAGAATTTTGCAAGCACATGTTTGTTTTAATGTGTGAGGATGAAATTAGTAACTTACTCCTTAACACAAAAAATATCCTGCAAATAAGAAAAACTAAACTGAGCTGCTATAGTGAAACAGATCTAATAAAAGGACAAAAATATGTTTGAACTTCTCCTTTTTCCTTTTTTTTTTTTGGGGGGGGGGGGGATTACTTTTAAACCAGAGGTTAAAGAGCGCATTCTCCAGACAGTGAGAAGGAAGCAAGGGAGTTGTTAGGTGTGAGAAGCCCCCTGGGGAGCAGCAGGCAAACTTCAGTGCACTTTGGGTCAAGGTCTTCAACAGAAGTGCTCCAGGGGTTTGAAGCTTGGTATTTACCAGAAGTAAAAACACAAAGAAAAAATGAAGTAAGAAAGAATCTGATGTAATGAGCCTCTGTGGGGGAAAAAAAAAAAGTCTTGTGTGTCTAGTATGTGCCTGGAAGCAGTATTTGATTGACTATGCTAAAAATAGTTCTATTTCTCCACCTTGGTCTGCACTGGAGGAGGTCTGAAGTATTTTAGGTGGAGAATTTGCATGAAACTCTAAAATATGGGCCGTTACAAACAGTGCTGGAAGGCTCCCTCTGAACCACCGTGGAGGAAAAGTCCTGCAAAGCCTTCTCACCTCAGAGGGGAGGAATCACATGACTGCTATGAGGTAGCCAGGGTCTTCATTGCCATAAAGTTCCTAAATCATTTTTCATAAGAGCAAGATGCTTTGCTCCCAGAATGTTTCAGGACCTAATTTCTGCATAAGGCTTTACATGCTTGAAGTTAGACTTGATACCAAACCAAGCCCTCCATCCTTTAGTACCTTTGCTGTGTGAACTGGATCCAGGCAGATGCTTTGAGGGTTGAGCTTCCCATCTCAGGGTGGGTTGCAGCAGGTCTCTTCCATGTTGGCTGTCTGAGAAGTTGTGAAACAGTGCTGCTGTGCACCTCTGCACCACTGCTGCATTTCGTGGGTGAGGAGGACATGGCACCTCCCTTGCAGCACTTCCAGAATCCACTGAATGAAGGATAACAACAGTCAGGAAGGTGCCAGTTGAGTATTGTTCTTTTGTCATCTAAAAGCATATCCGAATATCACGTGGAAGGCCAACTAGTGTGTCACAACAGCTGACTTTTAATTGTTCAGAAGCCTTTGCAGACTCTTTCTTGCACTTAGAAGTGTAAAGGCAGGAATACAGTGGAGCAGAGTTTGTTTTAACCATTACGTCATTTTTACCCTTTTCAGGTCAGGACAAGAGCAGATACATTAAAAAGGTCTACTAACCTCAGGGCTGTTATCTCTAGAGATGTACTGTGGTCATTAGGGATATTAGCTATGTAAAATGGAACTAGTGAGCAAACGACCATAAAATAATAATGTGTTGATTGTAATGGGAGGACTTTATTACAGGTTTCACACTGTTGACTGGTAATGAGCCTTTTTTTCCCTTTCTTTCTTCCTTTTTTACAGAGGCTTAGTTCGACATCTTACAAGTCTCGAGAGGAAGATCCATCTCTTACAGAAGATGAGGTAGGTTTCTTGCACAAAATTCAATAACTAACTAGAGACTTTTTTTCAGGCATAAATTAGCATAAGCTCTGCATGATTAAACAGGATCTAAGAAAGGTGAAATTTATCTGAAGGCAGAATGAAAGATGAAGTTTCTCTCCACAGAGTTTGAACTGACACATTCCTAAAATCAGAAATATTCTAGCATATGGCTATATCAGGCCAATAGGTTAAAAAATGGTATCAGAAAATAACGTAAGGCCACAATTAGCTGATTGTTAGGACAGCTTCTTGATTTGGATGACGAGCTCTACTGAAGAATAATAATCATCAGCCTTTTGAAACATGCTCCACCCTCCCCATACAAAGTGTTTGGGGCTCTGGGAAATAAACAGAAGCACAATAAAAGCACTGGAACATAAACTGTTCTTTAAAATGTCTGTTAGTCAAATAAATTGAGGAAATTGAAACAAAGACAGAAAAGTTAAACAAAAATAAGGTTACTTGTGATCATCTTCAATACACCCATCCAATTTATAAATATGTTCTCCAGACATAAAAGTAAACACAAAGTTGGCAATGAGCTGAGTGAGCTAATGCTTTCTGCTGGGAGAAGCACTCCCAGACATTAATTAATAAATTAATCCTTGAACTGGGTTAATGTATTTTAATGCTGGAAAGAGTTGAAGTATGGATGAGTAGAAAAGCCATTTTTTGTTTGGTTGACTGAAATCAGTAAAAAGTAAGAAGTATTGCCATCTGCAATTGATGTCTCTCTTTATAAAGAAAACATTTCAAAAATACAGAATTAACAGAAGTGATCCGGTTCAGCTGCATTAGTCAGTGTGGCTTAATGGTAATGGACATTTTCATGCCGATCTACTGTTTTAATTGGATTGATACAAATCCAGAGTGTCCTTGCATGCTTGGAAAACACTTTAGATGGAACCAAAGAGCTATGTTGCAATTGTGATATTGGGTACCTGAGAAGCAGCGCGGGGAATTTCAGCCGTCTGCCCTGTGCAAAGGCTCGTATCCACTTGGACTGGGAGAGGGAGACAAGAATGGCGAGCTCTGAGCGGAGAGACGTGTGTGGATGTGGGCTTCTCCTTCACCTCTTCATTAAGGGTCACCTTCATGCACTTGTTTAAGCATACCACCTCCTCAGAGGGGATTTTTAGAGCTAGGAGTGAAACCCCAGCTCCCTCTTTTGAGTTTATAGCAGCTGAGAGATTTCAATCTCTAGTCTTAAGTTCTGATACACAGTGACTGAGATGCAGCTCGTCTTTGTAAGCACAGTGTAGTCAGCAGGACAGACTTGGCCTATCAAGATCGTCACTGACTATTTGCTATTTTATGGTGTGGGTAATTTATCTCCTGATTTTTAAAGGTTCTCTTCACATGACTTGGTGCCTCCTTGGTCCTGCCTATAAACATAACAGATAACTACTCTCCTATTGGGGTGTCTCTAAAAGCAGAAAAGTAGCTGCTACCCTTAAAAATAATAATAATTTTTAAAACCCCAAGGATCAGACGGCATCCTTCTCCTACATTGCAGCAGCTAAACTTGATCATCCCTTTGATGCCTGTCTGCCCATTAAGCCAAAGCTAGCTCCAGGGCCATAGCAGAACTTGCAAGAGCTCCTACTCACAAAGCCATTCCCTTTTGTCCTGGGTCTAATTTGCCTGCGAGGGATTTATGTTCAAATAATTTTTACATTTATAAACTTCTTTCATGAAGCATTTTATAAAGCATTCTTTTTTGAAAGAAAAGAAATTTATAAATGCATGCCAGAGAATAAAGGATTTGTAAGAAATCCCTTTTTTTGTAAGAAAGGATATGATTTTATTAGAAGATCCTGCCTTTTCATAAGCAATTGACATCCTTGTGGTGGCAGGGGTACAACCTGGCACACAAGCTTTATGCCATGCTTAAATACTCAGCAGGTGTTTCCTTTCCCTAGATCTCAGCCATGTACTCGTCAGTGAGTAAACCGGGACAGGCCATCAAGGCACTGGATTCTCCTTACACCTGTATTCAAGAAATTGCATCTCAGAGGTCCCCGTCTATTTGCAGTGGCCTCTATGCAAGTGTGAAGGACTTTGAAAACACCCTAAATACTACCACTGTGCCTCCATCAGCAGACAGACCAAACGGGGAGCTGGAGCCTGACTATGAAGCTATCCAGTCAGTGTGCCAAGAAGAAGACAGGACCTTGTCTGTGCCTAACACAAACCACACTGCTTTTGCAGGAGAGAATGACTACGAGTGCATAGGGGACTTGCAGCACCACAGGGATTTCACCAGACTGTAATTACTCCAGCAGGCAGATTTCTCCACTGGTATTTTCAAATGGACATGTGAAACACGGAGAGGGAAGTGCTTCTCCTTTTGAGGAACAAAACTAAGCAGAGAACAGAAGTTCTGAAGAAGCAGCGTACGTTCCAGCCAGGGTGTGATACCCACTAGGTTGTTCTGGGTGGTGGATGGAGGCTCACAGGAAAGGATACATCAGGTCAGAATGACAACCGGGACAACATAAAGGCTTCTTTGTTGTTAGCTCCAAGACAACAAGAATTTGGGAAGGAGTGCCATGCTTGTCATCCCAATAGGATTGCATACCAAAAAGACTGCCTTTACAGAAAGCTAGCTTTTCATTTGAAGAGGTTATTTTATGTTATTTGCTTCAAAGTGTTTTTCCAGCACAATTTTTCATTCAGATCTGGGCATCCACAATGTTGAGCAAATCACGGATCATTGTACCTCAACTCAGACTTACTTTGCAGGGCTGGGGAAGGTGTGCTCACTTGTGTGTCTTTTGGGGAGCTCTGTCCACATTCATTGCAACTAAAGTGCAAACAATGGTACTTGACTTCAGAAGCAACCTACTCCAAATGTACTTGAATTAATTCTGTTGGCTTTTTCTTTTTTTTTTTTTTTTAATGTCAAGGGCTGTAGAATGTGACTTGCAATATTTGAGATGTGCACTGGTATTTGTAGGGGTTTTGTTTGCTTATTTGTGAAATACCGCTTTAAAATGTCAAGTGACACCCTTAGCATTCTTGCTCCATTCCCCTCCTGTGCACAGATGTACCTAAGCATACACACACCAGACAATTGTCACGTTGCAAAAAGTTGTGTAGATTAATTCATTGTCATAATGTTTAGTCTAGCCTTAATAGTGTTGAGTCATTTTTTTGAAGAATTTTGCCCTTTTTTAAGACTTAAAATATTTTAATATGTTTGTCTAGTTTATATAGGAAAATTTATGTACTTTGTTGAGTGGATTATATTTTTTATTTTTGCAACATATTTTTCATCTTCCAAGTTTCTGCAGATTAACTTACTGTTTTATGTGAAAAGAGGAATCCCATTCTTTGGGCTTTACTTAGTTTTCCTTTAATTTTTTTCCTCTTTGAGTAGTATGTAAATGAACATTTGCTTTTTTTTTGTGCGTGTGTCTTCTTGAGCAGAGATGTCGAACATGCTGTGATGTTTTTAAATTCAAAATAACGGAGTCTATGTAAAAGAACACTGCCAAAGGGCAAAAGAGACAGTGGAATTTAGTCTAGGATAGCCACTGGTCCTCCTTGTTCCTCTGCCAAAAGGAGCAGGAGGGTGACCAAGAACTTCTCGAGACTCTGACAAGCAGTTTGAAAGCCACTGGCTTTTCAAAGATACCAAGTTATTCTGTTACTATTACAAACAAAGTACAATGCTTGGATGAAATTAAGTAGGTACTGGATTGATACTTTTTTCTTCAACCATAGAACAACGAATAGTACAATAGTACAAGAATAGTCCAACAGTAGAGAACTGGCATTGTGTTGATAGGCATTTGTACACAGTTATTTGTACACAATTATGTGTACACATGTGCATATATCCCCATGTATATAAGAATACATATGTAATTTGGACACAAGTATTAATTATAGTCCAAACTTGGTAACATTCAAATACATTCACATATGTAATATCTGGCATGTGCCTGAAGAGTAGTTTATTTTTAATTAGAAATAAACAAGACATAAACTGAGGTTGGCTTATTCCATAGTAGCCAAAAGAGGTTTAGTTTCAGCTCAGTTGGTACTGGGTTTTGATATACCAGATTGAGTCCTCAGATCACTGGCCAGAGCTCAACATTACTTGGTACTGTAAAGAGCAACTGGAAGAAGTGGACTGATTTATGGGCTTCGCCTATAAGTAGTACAGCTCTGAGGAGCAGTGCAACTGTGCAACTAAACTCTGTCTGCAGGGTGATTCAGACTTCATGGATCCTGACCTCGTGCGACAGTGCAGCATGCTTGATCTATGATTCTCTTCCTTTGAAGAGAAGCAGTTCAGACCAGTCTGCATCCATCTTGCTCTTGACCGTGCTGCCATGCTTCCACAGCTGCAGCAAACCCTTTGCTTCCACTTCATGCTGTGCTTTTTTAAAGCTGACTTTGGTCTTCCTTTTCCCTCAAAAAAAGTTTCTATTTCTATTCCCTTGAATGTGAATTCATGAAGTTTGCCTTTGACTGTTCTCTCCTACTTCACACTGTTTAAGGCCAAAGATAGGATGCACCATGTTTCAGAAGATCTGTTGTGCTAAGTCTGGAGAATTTCTGAAGTCTTTAACTATGTGTTTGCTGTCTGTTCCTTGCTCAGGGGTATGGGTTTATATATGTAGTCCTCAGTCTGACTCCTGCAACTTAGTGGCAGGCATACCTCAACTCCTGAAATTCACAAATACATCTCAAGATGTAGTTATCCCTTAAGGATTGTCTTACTCATTACATGGATGACTGGTTTTGGAGCAGCAGTAGCAACATGAGGTTTGTCAGCTTCACCAGATGCAATTTCAGGACCAGTTTAAAGATAAGATAATGACAGTTAACAATGGCGAAGAGGAACACTGAACTCTTGATTGTAAAATTTTAAGGTGTGAAAGAAGAAAATCAAGCATCACTCTAGAAGTGCCCCATCAAGACTAGCAAGTCAAAGGAAGGAGGAGGGCTCCCTGGTCACTCTTTGTGGTCTTTCAGAGCAGTATCCAGAATGTCAGTTTGGAAGAAGGGACACGATACTCAGCTCCTTCCTTCCTTCCTTTCCCCTGTTCTGACAGCTGCTCCTTGAGACCCCCCAAACTTCCCTTTTCCACAGTGAAATCCCTCCTTCTCTTTTTTTTCTTTTGTTTCTATTTTTAATTGGCCTCATACAGCCTCGCACTGGGAGCTGGTATTGTGTGTGCAGACCTGTGGTGCTGGCACATTCCGTCAGGTTAAATGACTTTCAGGCTGGTAACAACCTTTTCTTCATCCACCATGCCCTCAGCCACTGAGAACCCTTCACACTGGACTCTTGAGAGCTGAAAAAAGGAATTACCCTCCAACAAGGATGCATGGGGAGAGTCCATAACTCCCCTACAATCTCCATTATACAGTCTAATGCTGAAGGAGAGTGTTTTAGAATTCAGGCCAAGGTTCTTAAGTGAATAATGGCATCTTTTGACAAAGAATCAAGCTCCTGTTTTAGTTCCCTCTTCCCAGAAGTAAGATCTGTTCCTTTTCGGCTGTTGCCAATGTCTCCTTTTCACTAATATACTGGATAGAAAGATTTTTCCACAGTAATCCCCAAGTAGATTAATCTGCCTGTAAAGAAAAGTGAGTGTCTTCTGCTTGTCTCTTCATTCCTATTTTTTCTTTTCACCATATCCCTAAATAAAATGTCAACATCCAAAATGAAGTATTTGTTACCTGGTGATCTTTTCTGGGAAGCCTCACAGTCTATTTCTTTGCCTCCATTTTTTGCCACAACTTTATAAAATCTTATATCAAATTGCCATGGTAAGGCCAAGACAAGCTGTAAAGTGTTTATAACTGCATTAGTGAAAAGGTCTTTTCTGATTTTCTTCTGGGAACTGGTAGAAATAGGAAATGCTGTTCAGACTTCTCTTCCATGAATCTGTGTCTCCTGTCGGAGCTGTTCTCACCAGATACCTAAACCCCATTGCCTCTTTCTACCATGATGAATGCAGAGTTGCTTTCTCAGTCACAGAGAGGAATAGATTCTTTACATGTATCTGTAGCGCAGGCATGTACCTAATTACCATGGTTAGATCAGTTATAGTGCCTTTTTTACAAAGTAGCTAGTACTTCCATACTCTTTTCCATATTGTGTTTGTTTAACTCAAAAGGACAAATGGACAAGCCCAACATTTACTTGTCTAAGTTATAAACAGCTTTATAGAGACACATTAAATGTACTGGACCTCAATTAGCTCTACAATAGCAATAGTGTCTTACAAACATCCTCTTAAAAGCCCGGTAATGTAGCTACGATGACTAAGCTTTGCAATAAGAATTATCAGTCTTCTTTTGAAGAACCTAAGTTTTTCAATAGTGAGCATTCAGGGAGGTGATGGTCTTTGTCCATGTCAACTGTGAACAATTAGTTGCTTCAGTCTTTCTATTAATATCAATTGCAGGCTTGCTTACTTGTAGCGGGACTCATGGGAAGGGGAATGAGAAGGTGTGGGGATTCATATTCATGAGTCACCCAGAGCTGGGCCATCTCCACAGTAGCAACTGGCTGAGGACCAAGCTGCCTTGTTCTCTAAGCCCTTGTCTGTTATGCCTTCAGGGAATCCATCCTGCAGGGATTCTTCTGGGCTTCGTGCTTCTCCATGGCTCCCTGAACAGCTCCTGTCCTCTGTCTTGATCACAGTTCTGTATACATGGTGCTCTCTGTCCAACCTTTCCAATGGTGCTTTTATAAGATGCTGGATAAATAGTTTCCATGTGCTTTCTGAAAGCTGACGTGTAAAGCTGTGACACAGTGCTTTCTCTAGTATTGTCTGCTTCCCAGAACTTAGTGTTAACTGTGTTACTCTGACTACAAAAGGCTGACAGTGCTGCCCTGTCCCTTTTTCATCCCATACAACCAGAACAGAGTCATCACGTGTAACAAGCCTCGGCTGGGCCACCGGTGTTTAAAAGCAGCCGTTCAGGCCAAGTGTCTTGGCTTGAAAGCAGTTAGAGACATGACTCATCTGTGCAGTGTGGGACTGGAAACATCACAGAGCCCAGCTCAAGGACTTCTTTCTGTCTCCTATTGTGTGTATACATTTGTTTGCAATATGACTGTAACAAATCTGTTTCTGCAACAGACATTTTAATCTGGGCACACTCCAATGAGGGACTTTTTGCTTTTGTTAGGCAAATTACCAGTTGTTTCAGACGAGTGTTATTTATTTAGATTCATGCCTGAATAAGGCTGTTATGTGCCTCACAAGCAACTTGGTGTGTGTAGTCTGCTGCAAAACAGGAAAATGCAGAAAGATGCTCAGCCTGACAGATGCTCCTGTGGTGGTGTGCCAAAGACTTTCAAGGGCAGGTCTCTTCATGGGAGCTGGGAGCATAATTGCTATTAATATGTTTTCATAATTAATATGATTTCATATCCTGGTGCTGAAGTTGATTTGTAGCATCTCTTTTGGGATGGTCATGGCTGAAGACATTGCCAGAGCAGATATCAGCCTCAAAAAAAAAAAAAAAAAAAAAGTATTTTTATATGCATTGCTAAAGATAAATGCCATGGATGGAACATCATAGAGATAAAATAACAGGGTTCCCTTTCTTCAAGGAGAGAGAAACCCCTTTGGCTGAGTCAGTATGAAAGAGCCCAGGCTTACAAAAAGTATTAAACAACAAAAGTATAAACAAATTAATTGCCTGTGTGGTAATTTACCAGGAGTGCATTGGGGTATCACATACATTAGACACTGTTCTTTTCCTATGGACAACAAAAAGATAAAGGCTTATTTGTAATCCAAGGTTCCCATTGATTGATTGATAAAACTTACTTTACATGTAAGCCAAAGGTCAGCAAGAGTGTCTACACAATGTAGATATAGTTAAACTAACTCTAAATGATCCAGCTCTTCAGGTGTTGTAAACAGAATCACTGGAACAATTTAATGTTCTGCTTGGTCTGACGTGCTCACATTGCTAACTCCAGCACCCTAATCTCCATAGCAGATGCATGGATTATCTTTGTATTACATACCCATTGGCCTGTGCCCAGTCGGTAGATAACATAAAACATAAACTTCTGTTTTTTTCAAACCACATGTGAGGTTTTGTTTCTGGAAGTCTTCGGTTTCAAACTGGCCAGAAGGACCATCACTACAAACATGATAGCGAAGTGCCTAAAAATAAAGATGTTTCTGTAAAGGTAAAGATGCTCATTGTTACTGCACAGCAACTTGTCTATTGTATGTGGTACTCTCTTGCCGTACACATTCCTAAATATTGGCTTTCATTTATGATGTTCATTTATTGTTATAATAGCACAGTCTGACAAGGTTTCTGTCTCTGCACATTCATTCACTGTCTAATTTTAACTAGCATATGTTTGTTACAGAAAGTACAAAATGAGATTCTTTGTTCAGTTTCGAGGACAGCTATGTTATTTCTTATAGTTTATGATAATGCAACAACCTGCTTAGATGATTTACAAAGTATGTATCACTTGAGTTCAAAATGCTTCATTTGAGATTTCAGAACGCCTCCTGTTCACTACAAGACAATGTGACCAACTTTTGTCATTTTAATCTTGTAATACTGGGGAGAGGGTTTTAAACCTTACAAATCTTACTACTTAAAAACAAAAAAAAAGAGACAGTGCTGATGTTTTGATGTCTAGGAAGAGACTCTTATATTTTAACTTTAAGCATAAGTTGGTTTTGGACTACCCACTTATTTATGGAACTGCTCCTCCCCACTATGTTCAGCCGTCACCATCTGAGTATCTCTTTTGTCCTTTATGAAATATGGCAACTATCCAAAGGGCACAGAAACTGCATCACATAACACTTCTTTTTAATGTGCCTGTGAGATTTAGGAGCCTGGACTTAAGTCAGATGTTTTGAGGAAATCACATCCTGTCTTGCAGACTTCTGTGGAGGTGTTCATTTTCTTTCAAGGCAAGAAGTTTAGTAGCTTACAAGCACTTAAGTGACATGGAAAGATGTATGTAAGAGGTGAACTGGTACAATGTTTAAATGTATGGGTAAAAAAAACACCTAAGAGCACAAGAACCTTCTTTCTCACATGTCTGAGGATACTGGAATTTGGTCTTTAGCACAAGGCTATTTGAGAACGGTCACATAACCAGTCTCCTTAGAACATCCTACCAGCAGACAAGTCTTTGAGCCTCTGGATCACACTGGCGGCTCCTGAGTTTCCACGTGTACACCTTCAGGATTTCCAGCAGGGTCTGTCTCTACTCTGTGGCAGTGACTACTTACGAATAGCTCTTTGCTTCACAGTCCAGACCCCTTTAACTTAAGAAAGGGGGATGTGAGCTGCTTCTCGTCAGTCTCCTCAGCTTTCTAGATGAAAGTGTGCTAAGAGCCCACCTGCAGACTCGGAAAAGAGCATTTGCTGTCGGGGCAAGACTGGCATAGCCTACTGCAGCAGGTAAAAGGAACAATGGCTAAGTTTCATTTGCACTTCCCCCATGTCACTGACTACCTGTTTAGAAAGACTTTTTACAGTAGAACAGGTTACAGCTAAGGGACAAGTTGCCAAGAATCTCATAGGAGATGGATGGAATCTATTCTTCTCAGTATTCCCTGTACCCAAAGAGGTGGGGGCAAGTCCTCTCTGCCCCACCATGACACAGTTTGCTGATCTTTTATCAAGCCTCCATATCAACAGAAATGAAATGAATAAATAAATTTTAAATACATGTTTTTGTTCTGTCATAAACTCAAAATGGACAAATGTAGATGCACTAATGTAAGTACCATGTGCAGATCTGGACTTGCACAGATGTTTGGGGTTTTTTTGGAGGGGGGGAGGTGACACTGGATTACTTTATTTAAATATAATTATTTGCATGAGACAAAGGTGTGGGATTGTACCCTGAGACAGAGTTTAGAAGAAGTTTGGTTTGTTGCTAGGTATTTTTGTTTCTACTTTCAGTGAAATATATTTTCTTTTATGTTAGTGAATTGATATGACTTCCATAGGAACAACAAAATATAGTCTAGTATAAGGATAATTATCTCTAATAGCTATTGTTAAAATCATGCCTCAGTAAGAGACACTTAAAATTGGGTGCTGTAGGAGCTTCAGCATAAAATTGCTTTGTATTTGGAACATTGCATACTTAGAACATAGTGGATAAACATTTGTAATTACAGACACTTTCATTTATTTTATCCATTGTTTTATAATGGAAAAAATATTTATTACTGGAATGTTTTTCCAGCAATGTTCTCTTACATAAGGTTCTAGCAACAAACTGTTTTCTGGACAACCATCTGATTCTCTGGTCACTGACACAGAACTGCAAAATGTCCTCAAACCAGTATGAGCTTCTGAAGAGAGAGGATTAGAACTGTCTCTGCCTAGCTTAGTATGGATACAGTTAAATGTTTTATGTAGTTCAGATCTGTAGGCAGCGAGAGCAGTTTGAAGACAGGACTGTACTATAAACTTGGAGTCAGTGCCTGCAGACTTCTGAGATGGCACTAGCTGAGACATGTGTGCTGCATGATGGGTTATTTGGCTTGGTACCTGTTTGAAATCAATACAGTTTTATTAACACCACTGCAGACACTGAAATACTGTAGTTCTGCAGAATGAACGTTCCATAAATTGTAGCTTGACTGTAAGTGCAGGGCTTATCCTACTGTTAGAGCAGTTCAGATCCAACACTAAGTTGCATTTTGTAAATTGATAAATGCCATTAAATTCTCTCTCAACTTTTTGTAGTAGTATACACAAGTCGATGTAATTTAGTCGTACCATTATTCCAAAAATCTTCATCTGATGTTTCTAGCCAATTCAGCTTTTGGCTGCTGAAAGCACAGTAGGTAATTATGGTTATTTACTGTAAATGTGGACAAGTTTTATGTAAATATTTCAGGGGAAAAAAAATGCTACATAAACATATGAGGCAGTTATCTAAAAGAACAAACATAGGTCAATAATATAAAATACAGGTTATATTTATGTACAGTAGTATCCTAATATTTACTTGTTTATATGCAGAAAAAAAATCTTAAGATTCTGTACTGTATTATCTGAAAGCTTTTAAAAGAGGCTCTGCCATTTTCTCTGGTTAATATATTTGCAAATAACTTTTGAATTTATTGGAAAACCATGTAAATTATGTCATATGGGAAACAATGTTACATTGCAATGAAATGAGTTTAATTCAGAAATCCTGGCAAAATTAATTGGATTGAAATTATATATAAATTCAATAGCCAGACAGAATAAAACACAATAAATAAGCTTTGTCTTTTGTTTTGTTTTGGATTTTTTGAACCTGTGCCTCTTTTTGTTGTTTTCTTAACAAATATTTTATTCAGTCCTTGTAGTCACTTCCTCCTGCAGGTCCTAAGATTTGCATTATTTTATATAATTTTGTTTGTTCTGGGCATTTTGTGCTGATTTCATTATCTGACAAGAACTATTAAGTCTTCTTTGTGTTATATATAGCTCCATGCTCCTCCCAAAGCCATAATCCTGTCAAGATTCAAGCATGCACACAACTACCATTTTTAAGTTGTCTCTAGATTAAAGCAGAAACTCGCATGAATATAGCAGCACTATGCTCTTTAATGCAGGTAAGAATATTGGATTTGAGGCTCTGAAAGTTGTGCAACTTTCAGCATTTTTAAAAGGCTGCAATTACCAGCTTTATGGATTATCTTCTGAAATTGCTATGGCATTTGATTCTTTTTTCTTTGTGAAAGATGCTCTCCAGGTAACATTCCCCAGCCATTTGCTGCGCTGCTCTGTCAATGGCAAGACTCCAATTTGTGTGGAAATACTTTGTGAACATCCTGAAACATTGTAGAGGCAGCTCAATGAGGACCACAGCTGAATACATAACACACTCTGCATGTAAGTCTAACAGAAGGAAATGTTTTTGCACTGGAGCAAGGCTTCTTGAAAAACTCGAGCATAAGACTGAAATGGTACCTCACCTGCTGGGACTTGCATTTTCTATGAGTTGCACCTTCCCCCTCGTTATCTTAATTACAGATAAGAGAAGAGCCGCTTTACCCATTTAATATCAAGTAGGTACTGATGACCATGTTCCTGGAAAATTCACAGTGCAGCCATGGATTAGTTATGCTGAGCTGGGAGTCTGAAAAATTAGACTGTTGCAGACAAATGGTATCTCTTCACTATCAAGATAATGGCTCTTTAATCTAGGTAAGTATATTTTAATACTTAAAAGGTTATAGGTGAAATAGGGGACTTGTAAAAATAAGGAAAATTGCATGTGAAAAATAATTCAGGATCTGATAGTTTGAAAGAAGATTGCTTTTTACTGAACATTTGTTCATGGACCAAGAAGCTGTAAAAATATGTAATTTGATATAATTTTTTTATGAAGTAACTTGCTGAATATTACCCAATACAGGTTGTTCTGAAAAATGCATGCATTATTATTATTACCAAGAGAACTGTATCACAGATACTAAATCTTCATTCCAAACAGTTGCTATCAGACATAAAATAGTTCTATTGCAATGTTTAGCTTCAGGTTTGACACCAATCGCACAGAGCTATACCTGTGGCTGGTTGAAATATTGAACAATTTGCCCATATTCATGTAGCTGCATGCACACCCTTGGGAACAGAAAGTATGAGCATCTTTGTTCTCCAATGATCTTTGACATTGCTTGGAAGTAAAAAGCTTTAACCTAACGAGAGCTTGGTGTGCAATCAGGAGTATACTGCAGTGACACCTGGTGTTTAAAATAGAATTATTCCTTGTGAAGTGTGACTCAATTTATTTTTAATTGGGTACATACTCACTCAAAGACTCGCAGTTCACCCGGTGTTCATGAGGCATGGCATTATATTGAAGCAGAAAGCACTGGAGCTAAAGAGTGGCTTGATGTTACTTGGTAGAAAATGTATCTGACAGATTTGTTTCAAAAGCCCAAAATTGCAGTGACATGATCTTTCATGAGTGGCTGTTCTTCCTAGCACTCTAGCTGATGATACACTTTATTACTACTTCTCAGTTGGTTATTACAGAAATGAGATTGACCCTTCATATAACTCACACAACTGGAATTTCTGTGCAGCCTTTATGGAAGGAGTGATAGGGAAGAAGAGAGAACTGCCAGTTCAAGCAGAAACCAGGGACCCCGTATTAGAGCTATGATAGACACTTCTGAAATAGTCCCTGCTAAAGAGCTTATTGACCAGAGTAGTCAAGATCTGTATGTTTACCGATGTGACTGAAACAGAATGTAAATTACATAATCAGTTAATGAAATTAAGGATTATTAGGCTAATATAATAATAACAAGGATCATTATTAAGGATTACAGTTTGACACAAGATGAAAAATTAAGGAAGATCTGGTAGCAATCTTTTTATTCAGACTGGTGGACAGTTTCTATTATGTAAAAGTTTTTTGTGACCTGTTTTGAGAGGCACATACATGCTCCATGTCTATGTTGTTGAACTTTGAAATGTGGCAAGGACAAAACTCTTAAGGCTAGCATTGTGGTTTTCCTTTGTCCCATAAAATTTTGTTTGGGTTTGGCTAAGCTAAAAAGCCACATTATCCTTAAAGTCCTTGTTTTCCTTTAATTCTTCTGGGAAATGATGGGAGCCTGCAAAAACAAACCTGAACTTTCTAAGGCTGCACTTGCACCCCAAGTCAATCAGCAGAGAGTCAAACCTTCGCCAGCAGAAACTCAAAGGCTAGCACTCAAACTAGCATTCGGAGGTCTTTTTCCTCTTTCCTGCAGTTTATTTTCAGCAGCAAAGTACAAAGAAAAAGTTTCTGGGCAAAATGAAGTCTGGATGGGCTGTGAAGGAAACAAACAGCTGCAGCTCCAAGCAGTGTAATCAGTCTTGTAACCCAACAGCAGAACCAGCAGTTTCGGGTGTAGAGAGCTGAGGCTGTCACAGGCTGGAGAACAGAGTTATCAGTAGCTTCTCTTTAAAATACATGGGAAATGATAGGAAAAAGGCCTGTATTAAGTCACAAAGTCAAGTACTCGAAATATGAGGAAATGCTAGATTTCCACTTGTTCATATAAGCTCAATACTTTACACAGAATGGTTGAGGTTGGAAGGGACCTCTGGAGGTCATCTTGTCCAACCCCCCTGCTTAAGCAGGGCCACCCAGTGCCCAGGACCATGTCCAGATGGCTTCTGAATATCTCCAAGGATGGAGACTCCACAGCCTCCCTGAGCACTGTGTGTCGGTGCTTGATACCTGTGAATAATACCTTTTTCACAGTGAAAAGGATATTTCCTGATGTTCAGAGGGAACCTGATGTGTTTCAGTGTGTGCCCACTGCCTCTGGTCCTGTCACTGGGCACCACTGAAAACAGCCTGGTTGTGTCTTCTTTGCACCTTCCCTTCAGGTACTTACAGATATTGATAAGATCCCCCCTGAGCCTTCTCTTCTCCAGGCTGAACAGTCCCAGCTCTCTCAACCTTCTGTCATAGGAGAGATGCCACAGTGTCTTTATCATCTTAGTGGCTCTTTGTTGGACTCTCTCACAATGTCCATGTCTCTCCTGCACTGGGGAGCCCAGAACTGGACCCAGCACTCCAGGTGTGGCCTCACCAGTGCTGAGTGGAGGGGTGGGATCATCTCATTCCAGCTGCTGGCAATGCTTTGTCCAGGGCAGCCCAGGCTACCATTTGCCTACTTTGCTTAGGTCAATTTCTGGTTTATGTTCAACTTGTGTCCACCAAGACCCCTGTGCCTTTTCTGTAAAGCTGCTTTCTATTGTGTACTGGTGCCTGGAGTTGTTCCTTGCTAGGAGTCAGACTTCACATTTCCCCTTGTTGAACTTCCTGAGGTTCTCATTGGCTCATTTCCCTAGCCTGTTGAGGTCTCTCTGGGTGGCAGCATGACTGTCTGGTGTATCAACCACTCCTCTCAGTTTTGTGTCATATGCAAACTGCTCCTTATCACTTTCCAACATTCATGTGCCTGGAACGTGTTTCTAGGATTAATTGTTCCATCACCTTCCCAGGGATCAAGGTGAGACTGATAAGCTTGTAGTTCCTTGGCTACTCCTTCAGGTTATTTTTGAAGACAGGAGTGACATTTGCTTTCCCCAGCACTCATGCACCTCTCCAAGTTATCATGATTGTTCAAAGATAATAAATAGTGGCCTTGCAATGACATCAGCCAGCTCCCTCAGTACTTTTGGGTGCATCCTATTGGGGCCCATGGCATCACTTCTGTCCAGATTGCTTAAGCATTCTGTAAACTGATCTTCTTCCACCAAGGGTATGTCTTCCTTGCTCCAAACTTTTCCTCTATCTCCAGGTCCTTGGATTGCGAAGGCTGGTCTTTACTGATAAAGACTGAGGTGAAGAAGGCATTCAGTACATCAGCCTTTTCCATGTCCTGTGTCACCAGGGCCCCTGCCACCCTCAGCAGCAGGCCCACACTTACCTTAAGTCTTCCTTTTGCCCCTGATACACTTAAAGAATCCCTTCTTGTTGCCTTTGACGTCCTTCACCAGATTTAATTCCAGTTGGTCTTTGGCTTTCTTAACTGTGTCTCTGCATGCTTAGAGAGTGTCTCTATATTCCTCACAGGTTCTGTCCCTGCTTCTGCTTTCTATATGCTTCCTTTTTGCATTTGAGTTTTGTCAGGAACTCCTTGTTCATCCATGCAGACCTTTTGGCATTTTTGCCTGACTTCCTGCTCCTTAGGATGGACCACTCTTGACCTTGGAGGAGGTGAGGCTTGAATATCAACCTTTTTCTTGGACCTCTTCCCTCCAGGGCCTTATCCCATTGGACTCTTTTGAGCAGATCCCATCCAGCCACCTCATTCACCAAACAAGAGGACTCTTGTGGAAAAGTAGTATTGTGACCTTATTTTCAATTACTTTGTCTTTAATTGCTTGATCAGGTGTGGGGTTTTTCTCCACAGAAACCATCTTGGTGAGTTTTAAGCATAAAAATAGCATGAAATTGTATGAAGTATGTAAAGGCATTTGTAAATCTGAGATTTCTTTCCCTCCAGATTTTGCAGCCTAGGTAACACTTAAAAATTTGGTACATGCTTGAAAGATATTGATTGCTATGTGCCTGTGACATGTCTGTAGGTGACACTGTAAAGACTGCTAAGTGGAAAGAGAAAATGACAGGGATCCTGTCTTTTGTAATTTGCAACTACAATGCTCATTGGTCAGATGAGTGCAAAGAAATGGGTGGGATTAAAGTCCATTCTGCATTGTTGATTGTAATAGGATCCTTACGGTACTCCAGACAGTGAGATTGGTTTGTTGTTTTGGTTTTTTTTTTCCATGGCTTACAAATCCCTGCTAGGTCCTCTTGGGTTCATTTGCAGTGCTCTCCAAAACACATGGCGTCTAGAGAGCCTCCCAGCTCAGACACAGCCTGCTTTTGCAGCCCACGTTACCAGAACATACAGTTGGCTCTGGCACGTAGCTTAACATCCTCAGAGCTGCCTCAGCACAGCTCCAGCCTTGGTCCTGCGGGTCTAGCACCAAGCTCCAGCTAATGAGCCTCCTTACAGCCAAGCAAGCCTGTGCAGAGGGAACTGGTATGTCTCTGCACCAGCACTGCGGTTTGGCCACAAGCTAGGTAATTACCACACATAAGGGAGATAATTAGGTGGTTTTATTTGTTTAATTATCTGTGTGCATGTGTGTCAAGGAGGAGGGAAGAAGACAGAGAATCACAGGTTTTATATCATGTAACTTCCCCTTTCAAAGCTTTTCTTACTCACTTTTCCAAGTGAGTGAATTGTCCAAGCAATGGCCTATAGTGAAAATTGTCAGAAAACTCAACACAAAAATGGGGGAAGAGCCCCCCATCCTGAGAATGATTTCCAGTTGTTTGTGGTCAGTTCAGTGTGGTTCACAGAAGAAGAGAGTTTGGGAGCAGAGAACTCTACCACTGGAAGTGTTTGCGCTGAAGGCAACACCACCATGAGGTGCTGCAGCAACGGAGACTTCATTCATGAAGAGAAGATGGCCTGGGGGTTTTCCTGCACCTTTCAGCCATATATATTACAAAATTAAACCCAACGTGACTACCCTGGTGCCTAAGGTGGCTGCACAGACATGTTCTTAATAAATTAAGTAATTTTAGGTTAATCTAAGAAAATCTTTAAAATGCAAATTATTCCTTTTTTGGACCCATGCCAAGCAACTTTCCATTTGCTTTCAAAAACAAAACAAAAAACCTATAACATGTATGGAGGATACTATAGCCCTAGATGCTTAACACAAAACAAGAGTTAAGAGTCTGGGTTCCCTGTACCACTAACTTGAGTTAGGTGCTGTCAAAGGAGTCTCAAACAGGCAACGTACTGAGAACAAACAGTTTGAGGTAGTCGGTGAGGAATGCAGAGGACAATATTAAGGGTTTGCAAGCCCATTTCAGGGACCAACCTAAGACAAGCAGGTACTTCCTGGTAGTCTTATTTCACAGACATAAACTGTTGCAGTTTGTTCTGACAGCTTCTGTCTTGAAACTTGTGTGCTGGGCGAGATGATGACAACTACTATTTGTAGCATGAAAAAATTAGCCTGAAGAAATACATAGCACATATTCTCTTCTAGAGAGGTGCAAGTATGAACTCATTCAGAGACTAAGCAACCATGACTGCATCCGTATGGGGAGCACATGTCCTTTCAGTTAAAAATGTCTATTTGTGCACCCTTGACCTCTTGGCAAATCTGCATAAATCCAATGCTTTAAAGCCTGTGTCATCTCCATTATAGTCCATTGAGAAATGTAAAGAGCTATGTAACGCTTCAGACTGCATTCAGAATTTATTTAGAGGAGTGCTTGAAGTCAATTAAGATGAAGATGTGGTCAGGCCAGGACATCCCTCACTGATTTCAGTGAAGTTCAGATTTCCCTCTAGTGTTTCAGAATTAACAACAGAAACTGCATATGGAGGGACACAACTCCAGTGATGCGCGTCCTATTTTCATACTGCAGAAAGAAGGAAGTTGCAGCACTGAAAGCCAAGCGAGTCAAATAGTGCTACTTGAAGTGTAGTTAATTCATGATGAAGTGAATTCACTGGTTCCTCTGTAAAGTACATTTTCAACAAAGGAAAAAGAATGAGAATGCTCTCACATCACAAAGGGTTCTTGCTACTACTACATTTATTCTTCACAACCAGAAAGGACACTTTGAGATGAGTGAATAAGCAACACTGATTTTCTTCAGACAGACTTTGCCTACATCTGCTTGATTTTTATTTATTTATTTATTTTTAATACACATTCATTGAGAGGGACTGCTAACCCAATAGCTCCTGTTCTTGGCTTGAGAGATCAGTTTGGTAGATTACAGTCATGTCAGGTTTAGGGATAGAGCCAAGAGATGACTTAGATTCCAAAAATCACCAAAAATCTGGAATTGTAATCCAGACCTACTGCTGTTTAGCAGCTACTTGGTTAGACCTAGATATACATAAATTCACTACATGCTCTTCTGTATGACCTGCAAGTCATCTGAGCACTTGCTTGCACACCAAGTGGACCATCCCAGTAGTAATCTAATTCATAGAACTGTAGATACCTTTTGGTCAGAAAAGACCTTCAAGATCATCAAGTCCAACCAAGAACCTAACACTGCCAAGTCCACCACTAAACCATGTCCCTAAGCACCACATCTACATGTCTTTTAAATACCTCCAGGGATGGTGACTCAGTCACTTCCCTGGGCAGTCTGTTCCAATGCTGGTTAGCCCTTGCAGTGAGGAAATTTTTCCTAATATCCCCCTGGCACAGCTTGAGCCCACTTCCTCTTGTCCTATTGCTTGTTTCTTGGGAGAAGAGACTGAGACCCACCTCACTGCAACCTCCTTTCAGGTAGTTGTAGACAGTGATAAGGTCTCCCCTCAGCCTCCTTTTCTACAGACTAAACCCCAGTTCCCTCAGCCGTTTCTCATAAGACTTGTGCTCTAGACCCTTCACCAGCTTTGTTGCTCTTCTTACACTCTCCAGCGCCTCAGTGTCTTTCTTGTAGTGAGGGGCCCAAAACTGAACACAGTATTTGAAGTGCAGCCTCACCAGTGCTGAGTACAGAGGGACCATCACTTCTCTACTCCTAATTAAATCAGGCACCTAATTAGGTGCCTGATTTTATTTTGTAGGTGCCATTGGGATCCAGAACCTAGACAGATCCTATTCTGAGAGCACTGATCCAGCAGGCATGTTCTGAGCACACCTCATGCAACTCAGCGTCATGGAGTTCAGCATAAAAACAGCCACAGGCACATTCAGAGAAGGTGGGACATTTTCTGGTTAAATGCTAGGCAAGGTGATATGCTCTATTCCCAGTCAAAGAGGCTTTAAACCCACCTCTGCCTCCGGAAGAGATCTCCAACCACTGTGTTACCTGACATGGGGTAATGCTTCCACCTCTCCTGTTGAAACAAGGCCATGTTGCTACATCCAGCTTGTGGATTTAACACTGAAGACCTAACCAGTAACTGCTGTCATGTGTTTGCCTTTCCTCACCATACTGAAAGAGAGTTCTGTCTTTCCTAGGCAGCTGGACGCCCTTGGCATGACTGGCTCTGAATCCATCAATGTCTCCACAGTGTCCAGGATTTCAAATGCTTTTCTGAAAGCACTCCTGAAGGTGCCGTTATCCTTGTTATGTAGGTTTAGGGGCACCCACATAGCTTTCCTCATGCACTAGAAAGATACTTTGGCTGTTTACTTAATGAATTGCACTCCGTGTTGGGGCAGAAATAAAAAGCTTGCCATTAAGCTGACAATAATTCCCTAACCAATTTCTGTACCTGATGAACAGATTCTGTAGCAAAAGGATGAGAAGAGAAGCAGTCCCCAAAGTCCATGGTCTTGGACAGCTTTAGTGTACTTACTGTTTACACAACATACATCTGCTTGTAATAATGGCCACTAGTGAACAACTTCTGGTCCTACCCATTTTATTGTGAGCAGTATTTGTGCTGAAAGAGATGTAACCCTCACTCCACTGAGCACAAAAGAAAGCATGCGTCCCAGAGACAATTTTGGACCAGCATGGCCATCCACGGAGATGGCCAAGTCTTCTGTTCCTAACGGGAAGAAGGTGAGTACTGCAGGGTACAAGGAACTCTATTGTTTGTGCCTGATGAGGTGGTAGAGCCAGGAGAGGAGGGGAAAAGGATGAGAGACAGAACATGGTCAGGATTAATTTTCATTTCTAAAATTCCAAAGCTGAATCTACAATTAAAATTTCAGTCTTGGGTTCTGGCAGATAGGCAGGGCAGCATGCACCCTCCATACAGATGTCTCAGAGTTCTGGGAGGTTTAAAGTTCAAAACAGCAACTTCAGCATTCAATAGCCCTGGCAAGTGTTAAGAGGAAAGCTTTGGCAAGGGTTAAGCAGCTCAAAAAGAGGGAGGAGGGGGGCTGCTGCCAAAAGCTCTCTGTTTCAAGCTCAGTTTCTCTCAAAAACTCAGTTTCTATTGCTGTTCATTAAAGCTGCTATTCCTACACCTGGAAAAAGAGAGACAAAGGACAGGGAGAGGATGAGGCTCTTTGTTTCAAACAACTGTTCACTTCTTGCATTCCCACTCCTAGGTCTCTGGTGGTACATTCTTAAGTGAAATAATTATTGACTATGCTTCCCAACTTGAGCTTGGTTTAGGCAGTAACAAAGGCATTTTTTGGCAATTGGGCTTAAACTAGAAACCAAAAACAATGCTCAGTGTTTCTTAAAAATAAACAATGTTCTTACTGTTTGTTAAGGGTGGGTTGTTTTTTGGTTTTTGGTTTGTTGGGTTTTTTTGTCCTCTGATGCTATTTTGAGTTCTAGCATGTCTATTGTACACAGGCTGGAGCACTCACACTGGTTGTTTACAACAATTTCCCTCGTGTTGCCAGGCTTTTCTTCTATGAAGCATAATTTTGTAGACAACGTACGAAACAAGCCACAGTGTAAATAAACTGAATATGTGTGAGAAGTGTTGGCTCAACACCCCTCAAAATTGTCTCTAGCCCCAAAACTGTCATGAGAGCGTCAAACACTCATGACAAGTCAAAAGCACAGTAGGTACCTACTTGGATTCAATGTTAAAGGATTTTTTTTTTTTTATTTGTGCAAATCTGGAATTGAAAAGATTTCTCTAATTTCAGTGTCTTTAGGATAGGCTCTGCTGGTTACCCAGATTTCACTCTGGCTCTGCTGAGCTCACTGTGGTCACAGCTGTTGTTGCCACTGACATGACTGAGACCACTGATTTCAGGGCTGGAGGAGACTTTTTTGGTTGCAGTAGCTGGAAACTGTTTTTGTGGGGCAGCCATGCCCAGCTGGCCACATCTGGGAGCTAATAGGGGATAGAAGTGCTTTGTACCATTGTGCTTTCATGTTCTCCACAAAAGGCCTATCTACCTCACTTAATGCACACCTGGGAGTGCTTTATGTTCATAGGGCATATCCAGTAGTTTGCTGATTTTTTCATTAAACCTTCCTGGGAGAGGGTTAAGCAATACAACATCCCACTGTGATGTGGGTTCTCTGTAGAAACAAGCAAAGAGTGAAGCAATGAGAAGTGCTCTTGTTATCAGTTCCCTCACCCTCAAAGATTACTTGGTAGGTGGCTACAGCACAGCATGTCCCCAGCCGTGTAATCCACCAAACACGTATCGGGAACTTCCATCGGCCCAGTCCTGCACAGTGGTCCCCTCATCAGACACCGCTTTTGCAAGGAAAAGAGGTTTTGAGAACCATTGTCTAAAGGTTAAAAGGAGTAAAAATGTTTCCCAGCCCCACAAAGGAGTGGAGACAATGCAGGACTGGAAGGGAAGAATCTCCCTGGGCTAACAGCACACTATCAGTAAATCAGTTATTGGTTGTGACAGTAGACCAGCTCCCACAACACAGCCCACAGGTGCTTCCCAGGAACAGAACAGGGCTTTATGCAGATCATGAGCTGCTGTTTTCTAGCTGCTCCCTGACTGCAGCTCAAGAGAACAGTTCTGCAGGTGGCACAAGGATTATGCATCTATAGCTCTGATGCGTTGTCAGGATTTGGGCTTCAAACCACAGTGAAAGTGGTGTTTGTTATCTTAGTAAGCTGCACTGAAGAACTTTGTCTCCTTACTTCAGAAAGACCAACGCACGACCAAGCATAGTTCAAATTACTGAATGCTCTTTCTCACTGACCCCCTACTGCCACCACCACCATTGTAATACCCATCAGCAAGCACCATCCTTTGGCTAGGACCCTCCCTTGCTCACCATTCTTCACTACATAAAACAGCTCCTGGAAGGCTCTGTAATGAACACAGCCAATCTATGCACCAAATACAGTCCCAAAGAGGGTCAGTCTGTGGTGGGACAAACCCACTGCTTAGGCTGTAAGAGAAGGGTGAGTTGCATCAGGTGCCAGAGCTGCTCTTTTCTCATTGGGTTTTCCAGACTCTGCCCATCAAGTCCCATGCATTTGCACATGCTGCGCTGGGGGTCACATAATTTTCATCTCATCACCACTCACTCGTGTTTATGGCTTATTTCCTAATCCTCCAAGCAGATAAGCCACTCAGTCACTGGTGAGCAGACAAACAAATCCAAGGTGAAGTAAATCTAGCAGCTTACTACTAGTACTGCTAGCAGAAAGCTCCAGCTAGGACATCTCCAAGGGATCCACATGTACTAAATGCATCATACACAACTTTATATCAGAAAAGCACTGTAGTGATTCTAAGCTGAACATTGGAAAGTCAGGAAAAGCCTGTGGTAAGTTTGACTGTGCAACCTTAATTTGGCCTCATTGTCATATAAAAGTCTTTAATTACAGTCACATACTGTCTTTTTCCACTAGCTCTTTGTCTCACCCAGTGCACAGAATGGACAATACTTACTTAATGAGCAGCTTAAGTCACTATTTTATGGTTTTTTTGCTGCTTAGCATGTGGCCCCATCATTTGTTTACCACATGCTTCTCAAATCCTGCTATGAAAACCTAATAATTAAGTCCCTTGTTGGGTGCTTCTGTCCTGCCCATCATGAGAGCATTTGATTGCTTCATGAACATTTATGGCATTTATTTCCATAACTCTATGGTATAGTTATTATTTGGTGAGTGTGTGTATGGTACAACAAAGCTGAATACAGTAATACTGAAAAAGATAAAAACAAGCATGCAAAGAAAAACTCTTTGAGAGACCCACACATGAACTGCTGAATATCTTCAAGTTAGAAGAATGTGTCCCAGAAGGCATTCTCAACCAGTCTACGAGAAAAGGGCTGCTACTTAATGGTTGCATTATCCTGACCAGTGACAGCTCTAGTTCTTATCTAGTGGGTATCTCAACAGAAAATTTGGTATGTGCTTGCAAGTGTATATGTATAACACAAGCGAGATTTAAAATATTGCACAAAAATAATATTTAAAATAAAAATAACCCTTAGAGCACCGAAGGATACAGTTATACTGTAAATTCACCCTTCACAATGAAAATCAGAGGCCAGCAAACGGGACCTTGTGTCATTCTCCCATGTGCCCCTTTTCACAGTTAAGAGTTATGACATGCCCATCTCTGCAAGCTTGGGTACAGCCACCGAAATCCTCACTGATGGATACTGCATAGACACATTTGCATTTGTTGCCATAATCACACTGGTGTAAAAGTTAGCCAAGAAACACAGCTCTTGTGAATGGGTGTCTCATCTCCTCCATACGCCAACATGTGCACCTTCTCCTCAGCATTAGAGGAAAATCTGACTAAGATATGCCACCACAAATGGACAAGAACACTGCCCCGTATTTCAGAGATAGGAAATTTGTTACAAGTCATTATTAAAAAAGAATGATAAAGGAAGGTATTAACAAGGCTTATAATTTTCTCATTAGGATGGATGCCACTGTCCCCAAAGGTAAGAGCTGCCCCAACTTGAACACACACTGACTTGTTGGAGAGCAGTTTCTGAATGCCCAGAAGTCATTCTTGGAATTACCTGCCTCTGAATCTGTAATGATTAGGCTGGCCCCCAAAATGGTTCAGTAACTCAGAAATGGTGCTTTGGTAGATTGTATGATCACGCAAGCCATCACAGAAACGAAGATCCCTTTCTATTTGCCAGTTGCTTAAGAGATGGTTAATAATACTGACCAGTTTTCTAATGAGCTGGTGAAAAATGTGTCCAGAACCTCTGAGAACTGGCAGTTGTATTGCAGCATAGATTGCCTCAAGAGAGGGGTCAGCTGCACTGTGACACCTAATGTTAAGAAAAATGAGGGCTGCTGCCAGGGGGATTTCCCAAATGGAATATGTACAGATGCTATGTGGAACACAGGCAAGATAAATTCAAAACTTCATGGACATCTCAAATTTTCTGGAAGGCTGCAACAGACCCTGCGTTTCCTAGAGGTATCAGAGGCATTATGTGTACTGCATGCCTGATCCACCCGTGTGGACTTTGACCAAGAGATGTTTTGTTTAGTTCAGCCCGTGTGCTGGATACAGCAGACTTTGACCAAGAGATGTTTTGTTTAGTTCAAATCATGTTCCGTTTAGCTCAGAGCATGGACTCTTTGGTGCATGTTTGCTCATGTTAGTCCAGTTTCCTAACCATAATTGTACTCGTCTCCCCAAATGCATGCTGTAATTTACTTTCAATATGCACTTTTCTACTTTTGTGGAAAGCTAAGGAGGATGCTTTGCTTCCGGAGAGGAGGAGCTTTCCAGGAAAGAATAGCAGTGAATTGCTCGAGGAAGCCATTGGCTTGCCAACTGGCTTGCCAACCTGAGGATTTCAAAATGGAAAGAGAAATGGATTCCTCCTCCTCCTTTTTCTTTACTACTAAGTCTAAAAAAAGAAACTTCTAACCACAGTGAGACATTGATTTTAAGTCTATCACTGAATCATTCTCCAATTTTTCAGTTGTAAGAGCTACCTAACTAGCAGTGACATAGTAAAAGAGCTTTATTTCTCCAGGTACCACTTGGTGTGGTTAAAGAATACAGTAAAACTGAGACTAATTTGCTGTGAATGCTGGTGCACTGGACCATGAGGCTGTGTGTCAGTAGAAAGCTGCATGTGACATGCAGATTACAGGCTATTTTTTATTGTCAAACTCAATCCTTCATTCAAATGAATACATTGTCAGAACCCTAATTATTTCTCTTAGAAATGCTGCAGCTTGTTAAAAAAGGGGCATAAAGTATTCCTCTGTAAATTCTTTATCATTGCATTACAATTCCAAGCCATTTGAGAAATATTCCATCATTTAATTTACAGCCTGTTTCTCTCTATGTGGGCTCTGATTACAGAGTCATCTATCAATACACAGTATTACTCCTGTGATGAACCATAGACTGTTTTCCTTTTTTTTTTAGGTCTGGCCCCCAAATAATGCCATTAGTTTCTTCCTCATTATCGCCTGTTCCTCATAATTGCTGACAGGCAAAGGCAAACTGGAAAATCTAGGTTTCTGGGAATTTGGGGCAGATTTAGTAACAATCCTTCTGGCTTCATCTAGTGCTACTAAGTTTCATGGACAGGTTTTTAAATTGTTCATTATCATGCAAATGTTCTGTGCATGCACTGGAAGCTGCTTCCCTGATTGTAACTCTGAATGGAATTCAAGTTTGATCAACAGAAAAATTTCAGCAGGCCCAGATCCTGCTGGTGCATGTCTACCTGCAAAACTTGTAGCTTAATTATGCTTTGAGGGAACAAATTCACCAAAATAATAACATCTCTTGCCATTGCTAGTATCTTCAGGCCAGGTCAGTGTACCAGAATCAAGGTGTCTGGTATGTAATTAGAACTCAGGGACTAGAGGTCTGTATTTTTTTTACCTCACACGGAAATGCTGACAGCTGAAAGATGTTTCAGCTACAATGTGACTTGTGTTGGAATCTATGTAAAATCTGTAAAGGTGATGTGATCCTGGTGGAGCACAGCCCAAAACAAGTATGTGGAAACACTGGGTCTGGTAAGAAGAGCTGGAGGTGGCTACCTGAGTAACAAAGACCAGGGTCACGCTGCAGGAAAGCGTCTATTTCAGTACAAAACCAAAAGCCAGTTTTTTAACACTTTATAATGATATAAATCCCACTGGGCAGGACTTACTCCCTGAGCAAGTAATGATGCAGGGGCAATTTTGCATTCCTGGGTGGCAGTTCAGACACTGCCTTTAGTGAAACCTTGCCCTAGATTTAACAGACCAAGGGTATCTTTCCACCAGGAGCACCAGGTGGAAGTGATCAGTGCCTCACAGCTCAGGCTGATCTGGCATTTGAAGCGAGACAGAAGTGGCAGCAGTTCTCCAGGGCAGGCTGCTACCCGTGAACGTGTTCTTTGTGGGTTATTGCTGTGAGCGTAGCACAGCTCTGACAGAACTTTCTTGCAAGGTTTTTATGCCACCACCTTTGGTTTTGTGCTGCTGATGTCAGAGTGTGTGTTATGTACAGAAGCAAATGCCCTGACTGATCCGCTGGATTCATCAGTGGGAAACTGAACCTCAGGGGAGGCACAACTAGGCCTCTGGAAAGCAGATAAAGGCACTTTGTAGGACAGATCTTCAAAGATTGGCCTAGAAGAAGCCTCTGAAATACTCTGAATAAATTATATCCTTTGCTGCACATGGATTGGGAGTACAACAGCCAAATCCTCAACTGGGAGTAACTTCCCTGTAGAGAAACTACCATCGAGATCTATTTGGAATTTTTTTCAGCACTACTTAATACTTTCTACTTCTCTTACCCACTTTATGTCTGTGTTGGTGGATCTGTATTTTCTGTGAACCAAGAGCTCTGAACACTTTTGCTTTTATTCTTTTGAGAAAGTTGATTTAGTAAATTTCTTTAGTTTAATAAGGAATTCACTGTGCTAATCTGTTTTCTGAAACCAAACCCAGCTCTGGGGATTAATTGCTGTTCTCCTGGACCAATTAAAAGAGAAGTCTACAGCTCAGCCTGGCAGCAAAACAAGGCTTTTGGGGTCTGTTTGCTTCCAGAAATTTAACCTAGTATTTTTTAAGGGTTTATATTTTTCTGTCTCATATGTCAGGATAAAATAATATTCCTTGTCATAAGAAATTTTTGGGAAGGATAAAGAGGCCAATCACCTTTCTTTGAGAAAATTTTAAATTTGTCATGCCAGGATCTTGCTTTATTACACAAGGTTGCGTTCAAAGCATTGGCAGAAGTAATATGATAAACATCAATATAAGATACTATTTAGCCACATGGTATTTATTACTAACACGAATGAAAATAAACCCCAAATTGCAAATAATCCTTCAAAAAAGCTTAACTCCTGGTTTTACTTCTGTATTACTACCTAGTTCTATTCATTTAAATAAAACAGCAACATAAGGTCCAGTTTCCATGAGGGATTTCTCTAAATGGACATATTTTCATTATTTAGGTCATGATAATGGTGATGCCAGTACATAAATGGAAGATATTTTCATACCTAGACCACCATACCATACCATACCATACCATACCATACCATACCACACCACACCACACCACACCACACACACCACACCACACCACACCACACCACACCATCATTACCCATTACAAAATCTTACCTGTGTGACTCTTTTCCAGTGAGTAACATAAAACAGGGATGAGTTTGTTAATAGTTTGGGGTTTTTTTAATTTTTAAATGTAAGTTATTTAGAACCACTGAGCTCTTGACTATACACTAGCACTTTACCTGTTAAGTATCTTAATTTCAGAAAAGAAATACATCTTAAACCTGGGGGAAAAAAGAACTTTAAAACCCAAATGTCCTAGTGGTCAGGAGTCCCTAGAGAAGACTAGGGACTACAAGCATAAAAGAAAGCCTCTGTAAGTGGCAACATACAATGTGGCTCATGCCCATGAATTTAAGTAGAAAATTAGAAATTAAGATGATTGATGTTTCTAATGTTCTAGATTTCACTGCAAGTATTTTGTGATTACAGCATAAAAAATAAATACCCATCTATTTCTAATACCTCTCTTTCTGAGTAACTCATAGTTGAGGCATGTGTCTGGGGCAGGAAAAAGATTATTTTGTTATGTGTCAGTTGAATTAAGAGAAACCTTTAAAAGAAAGCAATGCTGAAGGGATGATTTGAAGAGAAATTATATTAGATGAAAAAGCATACTTGTAAGTACTTCAGACTTAACAGCTAAATTAGGTCTGTATATGTTACCTGCTAACTGGTGAAGAGGTTAATGGAGACACTGGCATGAAAAAATAAAAGGGGCTGCTGATGTGATGTCACCTAAGGTTTTACTGTTGCCCGTTCTCTAATTCTTGCGGCCAAATGAGACATATGGCCATATGAGGACAGGTAAATGGGACCTCCATACTTTAAAACCACTGGCCTCTTCCTGCTCAACTGAAGAACAACTTCTGTTAATCTGACCTTGGGAGAGAAAGTTTTGTTTCTGCTGTAAAGTGGGAGAGAATTGACATTTGCAATATATTCACCCAAAATAATATCACAGAAGTGAAGGAGAGTTGCATTGAAGGATTAAAACCACAGACGTGTTTATGTATCTCAAAGAAGCAACATAAGAGGAAAGAGAAGTTTTGAATTTAAACCGTTTTGAATGAGATGGAGAATCAAATTACAATGGAACGCAGAACTACTAAGGTATTATTCATTCAAAGGCAAGAACACACGTGAAAATGACTGCTAAATCCATTGTTACAAATGTCTTTGAGATCAGTGAAGCGGAGATATTTAGTGAGTTGGCATTGCTCAAAACCCACGAATCTCCATGAGCAGACTGAGATTCAAAGCAGACCAGAGAGCAACCCTTTGTTAATCATAATAAAGAATTTGCTGTATTCAAATGAAGTCACAGCAAAGTGGATGCGTGCCAGTGCAGCACCAGTGTTCCAAGAGAAAGGCAAGCTAGGAAATTATAGACCCTTCACCTCAATGTCTGCAATTTGCAAAATAAAGAGTACAACCGAGGAGTAAGTTTGCAAAATGCATGTGAAAATGGAGTATCATTCTCTGTAATCTACTTGCAGATAACTAGCAGGGATAGATGGTGTCGGTTAACTAATCTCCTTTTCAAAAGAGCTATACTACACTTTAGTTATTAAACTTAAAATATTCAAAATAATAATTCACGTGACAGGCTGCTCACCTAATGCTCAGTGGCAGAAGAGGTTAATTCTCCTGTAAAATCAGTGTCTGTTATTCTGTGAGAACTTCAGCCTACTGTAGGAAACTGGTAATCTAGGTCCCAAGTCTCCCAAATCTGGGTTTTGCAGACAGCTGAACTTGTGAGCAGCATGAGGGGCAATGTGACCACATAAATAGAGAAACAGAAATAAAATTATCCAAATTTTTAACAAGAGTTGTATCAAATATCTTCAGGACACTTACCTGTGTCATGCGTATTTATCCCAAACCTCTTTCACAAGGGTGCAATGTCAGTTTGATTACCTACTTCTCTTCCCCACCCCATCCCAGTAAACTGCCTGTGAAGAAGAGTTGCATTCGAAGGAAAATTGCAAGGAATTAAGTATTCAAAAAAAAAAAAAAAAAAAAAAATTCTTGGTTTCCGCACCATGGCTGCTACCATTCACTGCCTTGGGGCTACACTCCCATCCCTACTACTTGATCCCCTTGCCCCCCCTGCCACTCCTCTTTTGCTGTCCTTCCTCTGCGACGATGGCCATCCTCTGCCGTTCCTATTGCTCCTTCTCTATGTTGTGCTGCCCTGAGCCGCCTCACTCTGGCTTTGTTTTCTGCTTTGAGACTGTGTTTATCTAAGTGACATGTTCCAAATGACTAACTCAGACAAGGCAGTAGATGCTTCATTAAACTGTAGCTCAAGTGAAGCTCATTATCTTGCCATCTACACCAAACTTGTGCATTGTGTTAGTGCCTTTTTCACCAAGTATCCTTAACACCAAGAGAAGGGAAAGCCTCCCGGACTTGGGCTTGCTTCTTTTTGTGCTCCCCTCTTCCCTCCTCCACCCTGCTGCTCCAGTCCTCCCACAACAAACCCTGGAGTAGCAGCTCATTCATATTAAAAAAAAAAAAAAAAAAAAAAAAAGTTTATACACAAATAAGTTTGTTCTATAAACACTGGAAAAGAACCCTTTGTATTTAGTAACACTTTCAGTACCCGCAAGGTTTTCTTTTTGCTTACACAAATCATAGATTAAAATACAACACACCTCTACCAAAGGAAGCCTGCAAAACAGAATAGCTCTAGCACTCCTAAACAAACCCCAACCATTTAGAAACAACAAAAAATAATTGAAAGAACGCACTAATCCAAGCCAAAACATTACACTTAAAAAAGAAAAATCACAAGGAAACACTTAAACCACTCAGTGCCATTCAGTATGTGGAATTTCAGAGGTTTTGCTGGTTCCTGGGGGGAGAGGGGGCTGCTGCTGCAGTGAGAGATGGACTTGTCACAGCAATTAGTTGTGACCTTGACTGCATTTTACACCGAGTGTATTCTACCCCAAACCCACTATGTGACTAATTTACATGCTTACATTGGCATTATGTCTGTAAAACAGATAAACGCTGGAGTGCCAATTGTCCCAGCCTAATTAAAACCCTAAGTTCCCAGTTAATAGATTTTAGCTCAGCAGTCATGAGGTGTGATTGAGCCAAGTTTGGGTCATTTTACCTAACTGCCGATTTCTGAACTATTTCCAAGTTTCTGATTTATTTTCCCACAGAGGAGGATTGCAAAGGTTTTATTTTGGGGTATTTTTTTTTAAGGGAGCTGAAAGTCTTGCAGAATCCTGCGATTTCAGTAACAAGGGCTTTCAGATGTTTATTTATAACCAACTGTAAGTCTGACTATGGCAGAGCCCGTCCCTCGCCAGGGACACGGAGAGGGGTTAAAGAGCGCGGTTCGCAGAGGCGGAGCGCAGCCCGGCCGCCCGCCATCGCACAGGACACACGCAGTTACTGGTGTCGGCGACAGCGGGAGAGCTCCGCGGGGAGCCCTCCCGCAGCCCAGGCCTCAACGCCTCCTGTTCCGAACGGCCGGGCGGTGCCGAGGCCGTCCCGCCGCCCGGGGCAGACGG
>NW_010327957.1:0-21129 GCF_000700745.2 Antrostomus carolinensis
AGATGGTTTAAGTGTCTTCGCACTGAAGTATCTCCTGAAACAAACTCCTAAAATCAGATTACATACCATTAGAAGTCATGAGGTACTGCTGCCCTCTCTTGAATTTTCTCTGCATTGGGGAACACCAGTACAGTCGCATATCACAGGCGACTGTCTTCTAAATTATAAAATTCCCCAGAGCCGCACTGATGAGTTTACAATCTTTGATTACTTTAGCATTGTAGTATAAATTTATTCCTACTGCTGTTGAGCCTGTTACTGTGTGGTCGATTTCTGTGTATCCCATCTTTTTCATTTTCACTTATTTAAGTTCCAGGGTTTCCTTTTAAGGTCAAAGCAGTTAATTTATTGGTAAGTCTGTGACTCTGCAGTAGCACTTTTAAGTCACCATTCAGCATGATGCTGAAATTCCCATTGGGCTCATAGTCATCCCCTGTTTTACTAGTACTGCTACCTTCTGTAAGTCCTCACTAACTATGCTCCTAAATTCTTACCATCCTAGGGCAGAAGGGAAAAATCTCTAGGCATGTGGGTTTTGTTTGTTTTAATGAAATATTAGGCAACAGAATAAAAAAAAATATATATATTAGAAAAACTGATCATGTCCAACTGAAAGAATTCAAGAATCCTTTTGCATCTCTAAAACACCAGCATGCTCTCTCTCGCAGATGTACAAATCCTGCATGGCTCTGTTCTTTTATTTGCTTTCACCACTAGAAAAATAGTTTTACTCAGTACAGTGAAAACAAAGACCTGATCATCAGTGGTTTGCAGCAATACAGAATAGCCTGATCCCCCAGCTTTTGTTTTTGCCATTGGAAATTATTACACTGCAAGATAGGCTAACTTTTCTTGGAACTGCTTGTTTTTCCATAAGCTTTATTTCAAACTGGAATTCAAATTATGTTCCATGCATTACTATTTCTTACATTATTCCTCTGAATTTTTAACAGCCTTATTTGAGTCGACCTGTGAACTTTCCCATCCCCCCAAATCCACACTTATGGTCTGCCAGTCCACAAATCAGCTTTCCAGTAAATGTTTAATCAGTTTATGGCAGAAGAGTCTTTTTATGTATGTTTCCAAAAAAGGTAGACTTATGAAAGCAGTCAGGTGGTCTGTGCATGTGTGTACCTCTAACCATTTGACTATCTGGTATTAAATCAGATACCTGTTTGGTATCTGATTTTAAACATCCTGTTGACCACCATCCCCCTTCTCCAGAAGTGTAATGAAAATAGACAGCTGTATAGATGTCCTAATACAGCAGGCTTGCCTACTGACAGAAGAAAAAATCTACAAGCCTTAGTAGACACATGAGAATCCACTCAGGAATGAAAGAGCAGAAATAACCAAACTGCAAGAAACTGTTCGGTCAGCTTGCACGATACAAGACCCTGAAGAATTTTGCAGCAAAACACAGATCCCGAGCTTTGCCATTTCTGCAGCTTGTGGATTGCAGGGTGGCTGGGGACATTAAAAGATATGTTTGGGAGGAAAGTCTCATCTTTTCACATTCTTTGCAGGGTCACTAGTTGATGTTTAGTTAGTTGATGTCTTTAATGTTGATGTTTAAATAAGTCAGATGGAATAGGCTCTAAAGGCACCTATTTTGCCTTATTAGCTGTGAAAGCAGCTAGCTCAGTTGCAGGTATCTGTGCTGCAAACACCTGTGTGTGCATGCAGTTTGCTGCATCCTGCTTCTATGATCTATCTGTAAGGGGACAGGAATAAGACCTTTTTGGAGGGAGGATTTCATCTGTCACTACACCTCACTCAAACTCACTGATGTCAGCTATTTAGGAGCCCTGGGTTTGTCCCCTGCCACCACTGAGAGACAAGGCTGGCTCCAAGTCACAGTGGTGGAGGCAGACCCAGCAGCTGTTACCGTGACTGTGCCAGTGCACAACCAGTGTTGTCATGCAGGGAAAATGTGTTCAGTAGAGAAAAAGCACCTGGACACCCCTACCAGGGCTATCAGCCTCCCTGTGTGAACCTCTTCTGATTTCTTAAAAGGTGTGGCTCTAGCTATTTATTTTTGTACGAAGACCTGTGCACTAACAGGTAAGCGTCAGAAGTGTGTTTCAGTAATTAGCCCAGCTTGCTGCTAAATTAGATGTATCAATCAAGTGGTTCAAAAAAGATTTTGTAGTACTAAATGTGGCTTGCCACCACCGTCCTTGCTGCTGTTGCAGTGTGAATGGGCTGGGCTGGGTTGTCACTGCATTGTAAACTCTGCTCCTTTCTGTACTTGCAGGATTTCATACTCCCACCTTCGGGGACACCGAGAAGAGCAGCATGGAGCAGGAGCACTTCTCCTGGCCTCAGTAAGCACAAGATGTCCATCTCAGGTGGCAGGCACTGGCAGAGCAAGGCTGACCCTTTCAGTGTGGTGGCTGTCTCCTTGGTGAGCCAACTGTCTGACCAGCGGAAGATGAGCGAGTCACCTCTCAGCTGGTTCAGAGGGGTGTATTTACCCGCTGCGCTGCACCCTTTAAACAAGACGTTAGTCATGGGTGGCAAGTGGAAGGATGTGGATAGCACTCAGGAAAAGCGCAGGTCCTTCCTGCATGGCTTCTGTAAGAAATACAACAGCAGAAAGAAGCTGCAAACCCACCTTGTGCACCTGGTGTCAAGAATTTATGTGGAGGACAGGCATAAGGTCCTATACTGCGAAGTGCCGAAAGCAGGCTGCTCCAATTGGAAAAGGGTCCTCATGGTGCTCAATGGACTCGCTGCTTCAGCACACAACATTTCACATGATGACGTGCACTATGGAAAGCATCTAAGGAAACTGGACAGTTATGACCTAAAAGGGATATACACACGTTTGAACACGTACACCAAGACTATATTTGTACGTGATCCTATGGAAAGACTGGTATCTGCCTTCAGGGATAAATTTGAACACCCAAACAGCTATTACCATCCAGTATTTGGGAAGGAAATAATTAAGAAGTATAGACAAAATGCAAATGAAGAGGCATTGAAAACAGGATCGGGAGTTAAGTTCAAGGAGTTTATCCAATATCTGTTAGATTCCCATCGCCCAGTAGGAATGGACATTCATTGGGAGCAAGTCAGTAAGCTCTGCTATCCCTGCCTCATCAACTATGATTTTATAGGAAAGTTTGAAACCCTGGAAGAAGACGCCAACTACTTTTTGCAGCTGGTAGGTGCTCCAGCCGAGCTGAAGTTTCCTAAATTCAAAGACAGACATTCCTCTGACGAGAGAACAAGTGCAGAAGTAGTGAGGCAATACTTAAAAGAATTGTCTAAGGAGGAGAGACAGCTGACCTATGACTTCTATTACTTGGATTACTTAATGTTCAATTATACATCACCAATTGTATAGCACCAGAATAGCTTCAGGCTTCTATTAGTTATTTATCATTTTGAGATTCAAAACAACTACTTCGATATTAGCTCTGAAAGGAAACAAAGTTACTGCTAAGTGGAGTTTTCTTGACTTAGTGAAGATTTTATAAACCAGAATGACATCAATTGGCATTAAATTATAGGAGAATGCACAAAAAAAGACCTGTAAACAGCATAAATTGCACTAAAATAGCTGAAAAAGCTGTTTTTACCATTATGGATTATACTGTGGAAGCAGTAGCACAGCCAGCTGTTGCATTAGCTTACCTAATGTTCTTTCAATGGTTTAAGAAAAAAGCATTCAGAGTAGCATGATTATTTTCTGGTCTATCTGCTTTGGAAATTGTTTTTGAAACTATTTTTGAATGTATGTTTTACTTTCTGTTACTTATTAATAAAGAAGCACTGGCTAATTTTCTAAAATCTTCGCACCATTCTCAGTTGCAACACTTGCTTGTTTGATTACCATTAGACTGTAGCAGCTTTTAGACCTGATGGTTTTTCATTGAAGGATGCTTTTGAATACAAATGCATGAAACTGCAAGTAGCACAGCAGCCCAAATGTTGAGACAGGTATATTTGGGTAAGCCTGTGATCTGAAGTCCTGGTCCATTTCCCCATTTTGACTGACGCACTAGAGTTGACAAACGTAGCCCTCCTTTCAGAGGACTATCACATACATTAAAATTAACATTTTAATTTGCAGTGGAGTCAACCACATGATGCATACTGCAGTCCCAATATTCAAGATAGTCTTCAACTGTGGAAATAAGGCAAAATCCCTGTTAGCTATGGGATGTTATAAGGTCTGTACTGAGGAGCAACTTCATTGTTGAACTGCTGTGACCACTTTTGGTCTGCCAGTGTCTGATCATCAGTTCAGCTCCCAGCAATTTGTTGCACAGAAGGTGTGTATGCCCATTGCCTCCAAAACCCATGGACTGTTTTTTTCCCCAGATCTTTCTGAAGTCACTGGTGTTTTGCTGCCCTTCCTGCCTCATCAGCACCTAGCAAACCCCAGGGGTGGGATGGATGCTGCAGCATTATGCGGTGGGATGGATATTGGTGATCAGTCCTAGAGGCAGTTGTGTCTGGAGTCCAACAGTCCTGGTTATAAAAGGAAAGGTACCTTCTCTCCACCTCTTCCCTCTCCGCCCTCACGCATTGTCTAAGCACTGTATGTGGTTGTTCCTGCAACCGGCAGTTGCACATGGAATTGTAGGATGGGTGGCCAGAATGTCCCAGGAGGAGGAGAAATATCTGCAAAATGGATAGAGAGAAATCCTTCTGCCCTTCCAAAATAAAGATGATACCTATTCTTTGCTTTCTGGAGTGGTTTGGGGCATCTTACTCCAGCGTCTTGATATAGCAAGTTGTAGAATAAGGAAACAGTCTGGCGAGAAACTGATGCAAGTAAAATGTCCTTCTTCTCTGTTCCCAACCAGTGCTCACAACTAGTGCTATTGCTGTCTTTTCTCTCATCTCAGGCAGACGTATGGCTTCAGTCCTTCCACAGGAGTAACTGTAGGTCCCTTCTGAAAGGAGAGATCATTTCCTATGTACCCTCACTGCTTGTTTCTCCCTCAGTTTTCTCCTTAGAAGAGGAAAATGCCACCTCCAGCCTCCATGGTGTCAGTGTGTAACTGAGCAGGCTCTGCGTGTCTCCTTGCAGCAGGACCAGGTGCTCCAAGGGGGAAAGGTCAAAGCCCACTAGGCAGCCCAAGTTGGAAGTGGTGCTGTATGTGACCAGCAGCACCTGTAGCCGAAGCCGGCCTGTTCCCTGGGGCAATGGGGCAAAGAGGAGGAGAAGGAAAAAAGCCACAAGCCATCATCACCATGAGGTGTGGAGAGGTGCAGGTGTTCAGCACCAAGAAGGAGGTACAGGGATGCCTTGGATGTGTAAACACGCACACTGTTACTTGTGTGAGCTATTGCTGTGCCTAGATGGACCCATAGGTGTTACCACCAGAAGTGTTTGGGATGGGATATCTGACCATTGAACTGCACCGATGCATGCCCTTTCCTCAGGAGAGCAAGTCCCTAAATTTTCCTCTTTACACTGGTGTCTGCCTCCCACCTTCTCTGGCAGCAACCCCTCCTGGTTTTCCTGCAGGCTCCATCCCAGAGCATGGAGCCACGGCACTGAGCTGCTGTGCCCATAGCACCATGGCTGCCGTGGGGAGGCAGCTGTCCCATGGCCAAGGGCTCGGACCCCCAGGGCACCATGCTGGAGAGGTGGTTCTTTGCAGCCGCTGCCATGCTGGGCAGCAGTACACCACTTCTCCAGTGGTGTGCACCATGCCAGTTACTGACTGTTATTGAGCACCCATGTACCTTTAGCCACCATGCTGGGGTTTTTTTTTAATAATTCAGCCATGCACTTTCATGACTGTTGCTCTCGGGTAGGACTATGCATTAGGACTTTAAAGAGCAGCTCCTGCCACAGTTTTGATTTTATGTCATCCAGCCTCCTAACTCGTGTGAAAAATGCCTTAGATTTCACTTGGATTTGATCCTGGCGTAAAAAGCATCTTTTCCACTGATACAGCAGAGCTCTCTAGATCCTCTGCTCTTCTAAGTATTCATTCCTACCTCAAAACTGAATGAATCTCCCTTACCTTGTAGGGAGTTGTTCCAGGCCATTGAAGATGACAAATAAAAAATAAATGCACCTTTTGATGTCTATATATTTGCTTTGTATTGTCTGTTGTGGATGTGTGTTAATTAATTGTTAATTTACAGGCAAAAATTGCTTAGGTACCAATATTTTCCAAAAAACATAGGAAGGGGAAGAGGTTTAACATGCTAATAAATGGAGGACAGTTTATGTATGAGTTTCATATGAATTCTTTAATTCAGAGACCTAAGCAGTAGTAAATTGCAAAGTCTGCAAAGAGCTTAAGTTTCACCTTGAGCTTGTTTTAGTGACAAACTTTCAGCCCATCTGATCAGGGAATGAAAGGGATTTGGTGGCGGTGATGTAATTGTATTGAAAAAGCTGTACAGTCTCATAAGATTTAATCTACTAACTGGTCTTAGATAAAACTATTTTTTGAGTCAAAGCGGGGGTGAAATAAGTTATTAGCAAATGTTTGGCTTCTGCAAATGAGCGGGAAAATGACATTGATTTGCATGCATCTGTGGACATAGACATTAGGCCCCTAGATTGTCATCTTGAAAATCTGGTATGGTTTGCATTTGTGATTTAAAAGGGAAGGACACTACTTAAGGCCTTTAAAGTGAGTATGTGCACAGAAGCATAATTGTTTTAGCTGCACTATTGTTCTATGGCTCTAGTGAAAGTAATTTAACTTCTTTGTATGCGCAACTTCAAATTCCATAGCCCCTAACTGCACTTAAAAATTCATTTTTTTTTAAATCTAACCCAGACTTTTGTAAAGAAGAGCCTCTCCATAGTCATCTTCAGTGACCTAAGGGATTCAGATGATCTCAGTAGCAGAATCTAGATTGTACTTTGCCTCATTAACCACATTTTGAAAATCACCAGCCTGCTTTGCCAGGAATTAAGTTACATGATTTAAAATTAACATAAGAGTTTAGCATAATTGAAGTGGGACTGTGATATCTGACTTATGGGATTATAAGAGATAAAGGCATAATTTGCAGCCTAAAAGATAACCTCTATTTTTAAAAGTAAATTTTAAAAGGTCAGAGTATGAGGTTGGGTTGTAACTTGGCTTATATTTTGGAAGACTGCTAGGCAAAAACAAAAACTGAAGGTCATCTGCTATAACTAGTATAAAATCCCACCTCCATAACTGTGCACAGATGTTTGTTTTACTCAGAAAATGTATGCAGAAGGGGAATGAAAATACACTCCACAACATTCGGTGCAATTACGCTTATACTGAAGATCAGCTGCAGCATGCAGAGCCTCTTTTGAAGGGCTTCATTACAGTAAATGCTTTTTAGTTATGAACATTTCTTCATTTGAAGATCTCTAAGCACTCCTCTAATGCACATCAGTTGTCAGGGCAAGTCAAATGTGCTGTAAAGGCACTACAGTGAGTCCAAGGAAGTGCTAAGCAGGAGGAGAGTTCTCCCTTGGCTCATTTGTCTCTTCCAAAAACCAGAGAGCCAGGCTTCCCTCCTGAAACAAAAACTTGATTTTTGGAAAATAATGTTCCATATTTGCCTTTCTTCTAAAAGGAATCAGCATTAAATAAGATTAAATTATTTTATTTAAAGTAAAAAATATTAATACATTAAATAAAAAAAAAATAAAAAATAAACTGCATAGGTGTGCATTCTCAAATTCTGATGTATTTGCCCACATAAGGCAGTTTCTTCTTTCCACATAGGATTTGGCTTGCAAAGCTCAGACACAGCCACTACACCCATCTGTTCTAAAACTTCTGGTAAACTGTTGCTTGCTGGAAGTCAGAGGTGTGCAGCCACAATGCAGTCAAACACGGCACATCCTCTTGAAACATCCTCTGGTGTAACTCCCTCAAAAGGCCAAACTTATCGGAGCTACTCGTGCCTCGGGCTGTTCTATCTTGGTGATATGTCATTGGAGATCACCACTTTAATTTTAAAGGTAGTTTAAATTTAAATGAAAATTACAATATGACACTTTGCAGAAGTCTGAGAGGAAAATATTTTAATAGAGCTTTGTATTGTGTGTGTAGGTTATATATAAAAGTCAGTTGTATGTGCCTTCAGGCTAACAATACATCAGATAAATATTTTTAACTGTAATGTTAATGCCAGTTTATAAGCTGTATAACCTGCTGTGATGCTTTCAGAACTAAATGGATTTGGCCTCAGAACCTAATGTCCGAAATCAGACCATAAATTATTACACTTCATAAAAAGTACAGATGTACTTGTCCTGTATCAACCAGTTCATTTACAGTTCAGAGGGCAGGAACACAGGGAACTGGGGGGTCCATAACCCCAGATACCTGGGATTGATTTGCCTTCTGAAATGTGTATATGTGAGGGGGTGAAGGAAATAGTCATATTATTTAGTTTAATGAGAATGTCTTAGATTAAATTTGATATTCATAAAAGCACCTATTCTGGGGGAGAACTGTTGAGCTTTTGGTGCTGTAGCTAATTGCAGGGAGTCCCACAGGTTTCTTGTATGTTAGATGTACCTCTGCTTGTGGCTGGAGTAACAGACTTGGACTTTCTCTACAACTGCCTGAAAAGAGGGTATAGAGAGGTGGGGATCGGTCTGTTCAACCAAGTAACAAGTGCCAGGACAAGAGGAAATGGCCTCAAGTTGCACCAAGGGAAGTTTACAGTTGCACCAAGGGAAGCTTAGATTGGATATTAGGAAGAATTTATTTACTGAAAGAGTTATCAGGTGTTGGAATGGCTTGCCCAGGACTGTGGTGGAGTCCTCATCCTTGGAGGTATTTAAGAGTTGTCTGGACATAGTGCTTAGGGACATGGTTTAGTTGGGGTCTTGTCAGTGTGAGGTTAATGATTGGACTCGATGATCTTAAAGGTCTTTTCCAATCTAGGAAATTCTGTGATTCTGATCTTCCTCCAAGTTCATGGACTTGTTGGACAAACTTGAACTGCTCTCTGCCTTTTTTCCCCCATTGGTAAAGTGGTCCTGTAAATGGAAGGTAATTATACTACATGCCTTCTCCTAAAATCATTGAACTATGTGGATAAATAGCTGTGGCTAGAAATTAGGTGTTAGTATGGAATTTAACTCATAGGATGTTCATGCTCTTTCTTTATGTTTTATTTCCAATGGCTCAGAGGAAGCCGGGGACTTCCCAGTTTTGTTCCAGCCAAGTGCATCATTCAGCTCTGTTCTGGGCAGTTGGCAGCCTTAAGAAAGCAAGCTCTGTTTCAAAACACTGTGCATCTGTCGAGCTTGCCCAGGCACTGCCTCAGCATAAAACCAGTGCCGGGTTCTCTGACCAGGGAAAAGTGCCCCTCCATTTTCTTTTGTACACAGGAGAGCAGACAGAGGCAGGGTAAGAATCTTCCTGTCTTGTTTTATTCTGAGCCCAAATAAAGAGAAGCTATTTTATTTTGGTGCAGTAGCCCTAAATAAAGTGATGCTCAGCTAGAGAGTTCTACAGAAGCAGTGGATACCCTCCTGTTCTCCCAAACACCGGGGCTGCAAAACCCAGTACCCAGGGCCGTGTTCCCCTAGCCCCCCCTGAGGTTCTGCCAAGCCTTGTGACAGTCTCCCGTTTACCTGGCTGCTAGAGACTCTCAGGATTTATCTCCTACTAACAGAGCCACTTTTTCTATGGCTCCCTGGAGACTACTAATAACATGGAGACTGTATTGATATAGACTATGTTGCTTTTTGCTATTTGCCTTCTGGAAGTGATGTGATGAACAACCCTGAAAAAGGGGAAAGATGCATTACAAAAAAAAAAAAAAAAAAAAAGGAAAAATATCAAGGCCACAGTAAGACTTATATATGTATGTATGTATAATTGTTGCTTCCTTTCTTCTATCTTCTCACATACAATTTCCCACCCATTTCAGTATGTCAATGTCAACACAAATGGGTGCAACCAATTGCCAGTTCACTCTCAGCTGTCAAGTGTAAGCCAGCTCTAGTCCAGCCTATCTATGTTATCACGGCACTGAGGCTGCACTAATAAGCCTGCCTGAGAGTATGGTACTGTCAGTCACCATCTGTGCATACATATCTGTCTTGTCCTTGTCATGTAGAAATTCCTTCTATATCAGGTTGGTTTGTTTTTTTCTCAAATCCCTTCCAGAAAGCACAGTTTCCACAGAACCTCCCAGTACTGGTCATTTCACAAGATTTGCAAATTTGAAGTGTCCCATATAATTTGCACTCATGAAACAGCATTCTGAGACATAAGGTATAGGAGCAGAGCAGGTTTGTCTGGGCATTTCAGCACAAAGAGATGTAAATCAACACTCAGTGGATTTTAAGTACATGTCAGTAAGATATTAAATGCTAAAGGTTTTATTTTCCCAAGCTAGTTACTTGGGTGTAAAAACTGGATGTAGGCAGACTAGCACCTGCCTATTGAATTACCTCATTCTTGATAAAAGCACACACACACAGAGACAAATTTTAAAGTTTTAGGAATGATAATGTTACAATTCATCTGAGAAACAATGTGTGTTCAGAGAGCCGAGTTCAACTACACAGCAGTTCCCTCCCTATAATTTGCACAAATGCATGTGAAAATGCATGCGTAAATGCATGCACATTTTATATGTGCATGTGCACACACACAGTGTATATACGTGAGTCTTATAACATTGAGACAAATGTTTCTCAACAATGGCAGTAGGAGCTACTTAGCTTAAGTCCTGCATTTGATTTTAAAGATCTTAAATATGTATGAAGATATATACTCTCTAAAGAAACAGAGTTCCCATCACTTGGGATGTACAGATGGAATTTAGATTAACTCTGTTTTCATCTCTGGTTATTGCAGAGAATTAATATGGTAGTATTGTATATGCAAAGGTATCATATGCTGTATAGGCACTTACACATTTTATTAGCATGTTGCAGAGCCATGACATTATTCCAAATAAATCTAAGCTACTTACAGGGACTGCAAGTTTACCTCTTGCACAGTTTTTCTTTTTGCTTCTTTAGCTTGCCTGGGACAGGATGTTGCCAGGTCTATGGGGCTGCAGTTTGAGCAGCTATGCCTGCTTCTGATCATGGGTACAGCTACAGGTTTTGAGGGGAGATTCTCTGGTGGGGATTTTTTTTGGGGGGAGAAGGTAGAAGTGGGCAAGGATTTGCATCATCTCTCTGCTTTCAAGGAAGTTACGGTGTTACCACCTATAATGCACTCCAAGCCATAGACACCAGCTGTCACCTCTGCTGTAACTTCTGATATTCTCTTCAAAAGAAAAAAAAAAAAAAAAAAAAAGGAAAACAGAAAAGGGACAGAGGGAAAACCACTAATGAGAAGGGGAAATGTTAATTGTGGCTGGAGGTGACAGTGCACAATAAGAAATTGCTGTTTTGCTATTGTATCTCTGATGAACGTACCCTAACACTGCAGCACAGCAAAAGCTCAGCTCCAAGGGAGGATGATGTTTCTCTAAATCCTCGTGATCCCTGCAGGTCCTCCTGAGTACCAAGGAAAACACAAACACAGAACCGAAGTTAGATGAAATGGTTCTATGTCTCAGTCATGCTTCCAACAAATTCTCTTCTCCCTTTTCTCCTTGAATCTTTCTGGTTGTCTCCAGCCGAGTGGCTGCAGTGGGTCCAGGATGCTGCCCTGCCCCTGCACACAGAAACTCCCCTAATGGAAGTGCTGTTACCAGCCTGAAGCTGGCTCACAATTTATTTTCTGTTTTTCTTTACTTAAAAGGGATGCTACGACTGAAATTTCCAGCTTAGGCTGATACACATTGGGCTACTCAATCCACAAGTCAGCAGTTGGAGGAAGCAGACAAAACTTTTCAGGTGGGCTGAGCAGCTGCTGCTGACCAGCACATCAGTGGGAGCTACAAGGGCCACTGCTGAAAAGGAAGACACTGAAGTGTGGCTGAAGAACCCAGTCCTTAGGAAACAGTGCCTAACAGCTTTTTATTATAAAAAGATAACCCTAAACACACTTTAACTGGAAACAGCAGAGGCTGCTTTGTCAAACCCATGCCTTTCTCACCAAGCCATGGAGAAAGAGGGGGAATATTTTGGGACATTGTGAGAGGTTCTTTTTCATTTTCAGTTCTGCTTTCTGCTCCCTCTGTCCTGCAAGTGCCGAGACATTTCTTTAATTTATTGCAATTTACCAAAGGAGAACAAGCTCTCCCACTCACATCTTTATAGCTGAAATCTGCTCCCTGTGCTGTCTTGGTTGCAGAACGGAGCACAGGCTGAATGAGAGAAGCTGGGAACTCGTTATGTAAAATCTACAGCAATTGAGCTTTTCTACTGCTATTATGCCCTGACCCCTTATTTTGGCGCAGTAACAAAACCACTGAGACTGGGCAGTTATAGGGTTTCCCAGGCTCTTTTTTATTTCTTTTTTCTTTTTCTTTTTGGCCTCATCACAAAAACCAAGTGAATCAATGGTGTGCCCAAACTTCTGAAATGGTTGAGGACTTTCAGTATCTCCTACATACAAAAAACTAATGGGGTAATATATGTATTTTATTTATTCATTATCTAATCAGTACAGTCTCTTGTATAAAAAATTCCTTGCTCTGGATCATGTTAAAAATCTCACACGTTTTTTCAGTTTGTTTGATATTTGAGCTACACTATAATCCCTATTGCTTTACATTCAGTTCATTTTCTGTATGTCTTAAATTATGCATTTTTTCCAATAAATTACCTATTTTTCCAATAAATTACATTTGCTTGTAACTCAGGTGATTTTTTTCTCCTCCAAGACTCAGTCTTTGTTCCACTTCAGCATCCTCACTTGAGTAAAAAATAAAAGCAAAAAATAAATAAAATTAATATTTTATAAATTAAAATAAAATATAAAATAAAATAAAGAAAATAATAGACAAGAAAAGAGGAGAAGGAGAAGAAGAGAAAGAAGAAGAGAAGAAGAAAATAAAAAAGATAAAATAAAAGAAAGCCTTGGCTAAAGGCTACTAGGACTTTATATGCATTTTATGCCTTTTCACAGTCTTGGAAACTTGGAAATATCTACAATTTCTCAGGTACACTGTCAGCTCTTTGAGACAATGCATTTGGGATCAGGTTGAGCTTTTAAGGATACATTCATTACAAGTTTCTGAAACCAGACAGCAAAAACTGCGTTGCGAAACTGCATGGAAGTTTCAGCCTTTTGTACCAAACAGGTTCAGTTTACAAGTCAAAAATATTTTCGAAGAGCCCATTCTGCAAACTCCACCCTGCAAGACTGAGGATGAGGCTGGGTGGTTTTCTGCCCTATCTCACAGCGGGAGGACTGGCTGTGCTGTGGTGGGAGCCTCGCCGATAACGGTGCCGGTGAGGCGTGTAGCTGAAAAGAATCCCTTTCACTGGCCTGTTGGTTCTGCTGTGCTGCTGGTAAGAAAAATGTGCTCATGTCAGTCAAGTATGCAGGGTGAAACTGAAAATCAGATGGGTATTGTAGATGTTTAGCTTATACAAAATGGGATGTGTGAAACTATAAACCTCTCAGAAATTTCCCTTTTTCTACATGCATTCTTATAAAGGTAGATCTATTTCTAATGAGGATCAGACTTTTTCTTCTTGTATCCTTGAAGAGATATGATGGGCCATATCTGCCTCCTTTTTAAACACTAATTTAATACAATATCTGTCTTCACAAACATGAAACTCATGAAATCCACTGTAAATCCACTGTCTGTCCAAAGCGTGGATGCAGGAAAAGAGAAGACTGATGAGTCTAAAGAGGTAAATAATGAAGAATGGTCTCAGGCTAGTTGCTCTGTATTAATAAGATAAGTCTGCAAACAAGTAAAAAAATATTTATTATCCCCAAAGTCTTCTGGAATGTCTTTTGATATGGTTTTTAACTATTCACAGAGATCACAGGTTTTTTTGCTCAGTTGGTTTTGCAATAGAGCAGCTTGCCAATCTATACGAGCCCATAGAATGCAATCGTGGAGGTTAGATTAGAAAATATTGCTTGGAAAGAAACACGAGATGTGTAAGTAGCAACAAGCAGGAGAGCCCTCTGTCCCTGTGCTTGATTTCATCCAGACTGCAGATTTGATCTGCCACTCCCTCTCCATCCCAGTGGAGTGCCGATACATGTGAGTACCGGGCTAGAGCTATGGACCTCAAAAGACTGATTTATATGGCTGCATGTGCTCCCAGAGCACATTCACTGGAGTTCAGTAGCTGAAGACAAAACATTGTTAACTGATCAGTTTTCATATGTTCATCAACCAACCAACCGCCGCTCCATCCATGCAGTGGCTATAAACTGGAATCAGTAAAGCTGACGATGGAAGCAAGAAGTGTTTGTTTCTTTGTATTAATCTCTATTATCTTTGTTGACAACTGAGCCAACACGAGAATCTCCAAAGCAGTACAGCTTGTGCCACAAAAGAGATTGAATAATTTCAATTGCCATTTCTGAGTTTAAAATTTTTCTCCTAGTCCAGTAAAAATGTGGCATCTGTATCACAAGTTATTAGGCTTCATCTAATTTTTTTTCAAGCTGTAAACATGGAAAACTTTCAGAAATGAAATGAATGTTCTACAAAGGATTTAAAGAAAAACATGCTGTCAGATTTTCTTTAGAAGCTTATGGACAAAAGAGCTTGAACTTTTAAATATTCATGGTTAGACCCTGCTTTTCGGTTAGTTCCATGAAATATGAACCTTTGCACAGAAAAAAAAGATCAACATCTTCACTTCTGTGGCCTGAGGTTTTACCTTTTAGGAGATATTAATGTTGAGAGGGAAGAAAAACCCTGCAAAATACATAGTATTAAGAAGACAGTTACTATTGTAGTCTACAAAGATAGCCTGAATGATCTGAAGAAAAACTGTCTTTTTCAGGACTTGCTGCATAAGCCCATTCATGGCATACATCTCCACTAGGCATATAAATCCAATGGCTGTGAAGCTCTATATGTATTATATATATTATCATTGTATTACATACAGCAGATGGCTTAGACAAAGAACAAATTCCTAGCGTTGGACCACATGTCAAATATACTATGCCACTGAGCCTCAGCCTTGAAAAAAAACAAAAAAAAAAAAAAAGAAAGCCACCAACAACAGAGGACATATAATTTTTAAAATTACACATTGGTTGACAAAGGTAGTTGCACAGAGCAATGTATTTAAGTGTTTCTAGAGGCTCTGCCACAATACTGAGTGACATTTGTTTAAAGCATTACCACCATACGTTAGCCATGTAGTGGTAAATGGATTCAGACCTGGTTGACAGATCCCTGAAAGTACTTAATGGACTAATCATGGCAGCAATTGGCAGGGATCTGAAGAGATCCCTGTGAGGCCTCATGTGCCTCAGGGTTTTCCTCAGTGAGTAATCTGGAGGTAAATATAGAATCAGTGCCAGCAGTTTGAACATGACTTAAATTAATAGGTTGAGAAAAGGATGGCCAAACACAGCAGATTGGATTGTCCTCTACTGTGATTCCTGTCAGACAGTAGGATTTTGTCTGCAAAATTTAATGTCTCGGAGTGAAACAAGACTTATCTACAGAATGAGGGCTATATCCTGAGAAGGTCGGAGGAGTTATTGTTGAGAAGCAAGGAATATTCCTTCTTTAATGTGATGCTGTGGTAAAAACGACTGATTCAGTTCCTAAGTGTGCTACAAGAAATGCTTTTACTTCAGAATATGCCTGCTCTGGGAGTCCGATATTAAAAATGCATTTTAAAAAGTGTGTTGAAAAAGCGGTGAAGGCACAAACAAGAGCTGAAAAAAACTTAGAGAAATTTCTTTAGAGTGAGAAACTTTGAGAGCTCAGTCTGCTTAGCTTATCAAAAGCATGAAGAGAAGACTTGCTTTCATTATGTAAGTGTCTTCATGGGACGACAGCAGAAGTACAAGAGGCTTTTTAATCTGGGAGAGGACGGCATAGTAAGAACCACTATATGGCAGATGCACTCATATAAACTCAGTTTAGAGACAAAGGCCATTTTTGGTGATGAAAATGATTAGTCTTGGGAATAAGCTTCCAAGGGAATAGGTGGATTTTCCAAATCAAGCAGGGATGCTTTTTGTAAAATACATTTAACCAAATGTGAGTTACTGAACTCAGGAAATTTGTCATGAGGTAAAGTGTAATGGTCTGCAATACATAAAGTTAACTAGAAAATGTTTTGATGTTATGGAGTCTTAAAGTCTGTGATTCTTTGACTGAGCTTTATTTCTGTAGGAAACTGAAGCAATGGTGAGGGAAGAGGCTGAGCATTTGGATCTGAGCAGCTTAGAAAGAGCAACAGGACTGCAAGGGAGAGCAACTCAGATTGGTCAGGAAAGCATGGCTGGATGTTAAAGATCATACAACAGTGGTCTATACAAAGTGGAATACTACATTTTCTGTGGCTGATAAAATCTGTGAGTACTTAACCAACTTTCAGTGTCTCACCTAGCAAAGTTAAACAAATCTCTTTGGCCCCACTGGCTAGGACTACACAACCCTCAACACACAGATCACCAGCAGGTTGGGCTGTTTTCCCCCTTCCAGCACCCTGCCCTGTCCTGCTGCATATCACTGCTCCCCTCCACAAGAGAGCTACTTCTCTCCCCCATTTCCAATTGATCTGGGATTCTTCCCCTGACTCTTCTGGACCCTCCACAAGTGCCCAGGGCTGCTTTCCTGCTCCTCCCCTCCAATTCATCAAATCCTGTCTGTCTCTGCCACTGATGCAGCTTTTTGCAATAGGAGTTGCAGCAGTTTGTGGCAGGAGGGCAATAAAAGTACTTTTTTTTTTCCATATTCCCAGCAAAGGGCCTGTCCATGCCATGTTGGAATTAAGCTATTTCTAAAGATTAAAAGCCTGCAGGTGATTCCTATACTACCTAGATCTTAAGTTTGCTTTTCCAGCTGTAATTGCTGCCTACTAAGGTGGGGGGAAAGAGCAAAGAAAAAGCAGTCAATCCAAATTGCCTCATGAGGAAGGCAATAGAGCAGGGCTAAGGAAGCTCAGCAGTCATCTAAGTGCACAGGCTCTTGTAAAACCTTTCTGAAAAGCCTGAATTAATCCCCCAAATGAATGGCCATTTTGTCCCTTTCAGTTCTCCTTCTCTAGCATGGAACTCAATGTGCAGTTAGTGGACTGACAGATTCCACAATAAATAGAGGAGAGTAAAACTAAACCCGCTGGAGCTTGGCCAGCAGCAATGTCAAATCTCTTGACTGATTTCCCAGGGAATTCTTGTTCTAAATGTCAGGAGAACATAGCCCTGCAGCCAAACCTGGACCAGCCTGATACCAAGGCGTGACAAAATGAATGACCTAAGTAACAAGATTACACTGCAGGAAAATTAAAACTTCAGAAATGTGCAAAGATCACATTTCAGTAAGCGGTGTTTTATGTAAGATCCTTTTAGTAGACAAAGCTTAACCCAAACTTATAAAACATAAATTGATGAGGGGAGGGGTATTTATTAACAGCAACAGAATGAAATCTTTCAGTCAGTCAGAAAAGATAAGTCTGCGAGTTTCTGCAATGATTTCTGCAATGATTTCTGAAAGGCTTACAGCCTGCTCTCAAGTGCTCTCTTCGACAGGAGCCAAGGTCAAAGGAATTTTGTCTCCTAGGAGTCTGCACCATTTTGAAAACAGCAGCTAAGTCCCTCCATCACTCAGGCACTTCTGAAAATCCTTCTAGAGCCTCTCCTGCCAGCAGCAGCAGGTGTCCCTTTCGCTGTGGTTACCTGCAGCCACTCACACTTATGGAGCTGGCAGGAGCCTGAACAGCTTTGGGATTTTTGATCTAACATCAGCTGCAGCTGGAACTGGCTGGTGGGTTAAAGATCTGTTGGAAAGGGCAGGAACACCCAGAGAAAGACGGGAAGAGAGAGAGCACACGCATGTACGCCTTGTTGCTTTTGGAAACTGAAAGCTTGAAGCGGTGCTGAGAGGAGCCGAGCGAGCTGAGGAGCTTAACAGCAGCAATGTAAGGGAAAAGAGTACAGATCCACTGGGTACAAGTGGAAAAGGACTAAGGCACTGAGAAAACACACAGTGCTTCTAAATTATGTCCTTTTTTTGAGTTTTGGTCTTTCTTTTCTCTGCTGCAGTCCTGCCTAACAAACCCCACAGTCTGACAGAGTTGCCCAGGGTGGATATCCACAAGACTTGCCGTAGGAGCGAAGGGGGTCTTCCTACACCGCTATTCAGTGAGGTGACAGAATCTAGTGCTGGGAGGTTTTTTTCCTCTCTTTCTCTCATATTGTTTTAGCTGGAATAAGCTGTTTGCACATTCCTCTCCAACTTTGGCAGCGTGCCCTCTCCTCCATAACAGACCAAACTGAAATCCCAGATCCAGCACGCTTCAATTGTTTGGGAAGTCCTTGTTCAGAACAGGGACGTGTCTTATGTGTTGCAGCATCTTCTCACCATGGCTTACATGTCTACAGAGATCTTTAATTCATGATGCCCTAAAAATGACTGTAGAATGTTCAGTGAAGGAGAAGCAGAGGCACAGTGAGATTCCACTGCACATTTCCACCCCCCTCAGACAAGGATTGAGCTTTAACATAATTTTTAAATTTTCCATATATATTCTTTTGTAAGTTATTTCCTTAACTGTGTTGAGCACAGCAGCAGAATGAATATTTCATCCTTGGGCAGAAGTCCAAAATGAGTTAACCCAGGTTTTATAAACATGAAAAAATATATATATTAAAAAAAAAAAATCTATGTGGTCCCAATTCCCAACATTGATAAATTTATCCCTGGACAAACTGAGGCAGCTTTCCTCTGTTTTTCAGTGCCAATTCAAGGGATGTCTTCCTTGCCTTCTGGGCTTTCAACAGAACATTGTTTGCTTGATCAGAGCTGGCAAAGTGCAGTTTGCTTCGGGTTTCTGCCTGAAGCATTGTCATTTACTGTTTATGTGGCCACAACCTTTATCTAATCCTCCAGAAGATCTATCGCAATAAGAGTGGTAGCAGTGACAGAAGCTGTTAATGTTCTGGCTTCTCCACGTGGCAGTGATTTGCTCTGCAGATCAAAAAGAGTCGATATATGCTATCTGCAAGAACAGGAAAAGCAATTATTGGTTTTGCTAAGTGAATTTTGTTTGTGAGCAAATAAACGAGCTGCAGGAGCAGAGTCTGCAAGGTGCCAAAGAACAAGTGTGTTGTCAGGACAAATCTATGAAAGCAAACTCAGCCCCGATTTGAAACAGTCAGCTCCAAAACTGGACAGAAATTTGAGGTTTGTATGGGTGCCTTTTGCAGCTTTTGGAAAAAGAGGAAAGGATTTGTATGACAGAAGTAGCTATGGTTTAAAAGGTTTAATCAGATAATAACTTCACCAAATGCAGGGAAAATATGTGGCACATTCAAGCCACATAAAGAGAAGCCATAGGTGTTTGAAACAGAGCACTAAAAAGGAGCTTTTTGTACAGTAATTCCTGGCTGAGGGGAAAGGGGGAATAGCGGTAAAAAATCCTTATGCAGAGGAACATCCTAATTGAAATCTTTTCACTGTGAGGAACTCCTGCAGAAAGAGTTGTTCTGTGAGTATATGAAGTATATGATGGGCTTACGTGTCAATAAGACAGCATTAGGACTTGAAGTTTCTGGAATCACTGTAGCAGATTGTGAGGGGCATAGATTGAAAAAACAAACGCACCGAATGAAAGAGCAGAGCTGTTGTACTGATGACCGCACTCTCTCTTAACTAAGCTCAAGGCATAAGCAAATGAAGCGAAGCTTGAAAACAAGAAAGGCAAACCTCCAGACAGCTGTTTTTCTTTTGCCATCAGATTGTGAATGTCTCTTGGTATCCCTTATGACACGGCTTTAGGGGAAGAGCAAGCAAACACGAGAGAAACACCTACACTTGTACTTCATGATCACCTGCATTTATCATAAACTGTGACCAGTAAGTATTTAACACACAGGCATGATTTTTTTTATTGTTGTGTGTACAAATTTGTCCAGGGTATCCTGAGTTGATAGTGTTATACATAATACTTGCTTTTTACTGGTATAAATTATTACCTACAATCTCCTAGCAGAAGCTAAGAGAGGACTTTCTGTGCAGAGTTTCCATGCCCAAAGTAGTTCTTCAGATCTTTCACTGTTTTCTAATGGTCAGAAGGATTATTTGGTACAGTGCATCCCATACAGGCTGGCTGATCATCATTATGCCAATCTTTGATTCTTTCTCTGTTGCTGCATGGATGCATGGCAGTGGATGTAGTTTCTCAGTGAATGCTATTTTAACCTCATTTAACACTTGAACGTGTCCCTTAAAATGTTTTCTTTATAACTTATGAACAGATTCTTTTACTGCATGCAAAGGTCTGAGCCACTGGAGAAAAAAAAAAAAAAAAAAAAAAGATTTTCTAGATATTTTATTTTGTTTAATTTTTACCCCCACCTTCTTCAAGCAACAGTTTCTACACATTCTCTAATGAAATAATTGTGCCTGCACACTTAGGCAACTTAGTTTTTTTTCTTAACTATGTGAAGGGCTGTTTTTTCATTGGATTGTTTTAATAGAATCATAGAATGTTGTGAGTTGGAAGGGACCCACAAGGATCATCAGTCCAGCTCTTGCCCTAGCACAGGACAATCCCAAGATTCAGACCATGTGTCTGAGGGCATTGTCCAAATGGGTTCTTCTCAAGGTGGGGACCATCTGAATTTTCTCAACAGCAACACAGTCTAATTTCAACAGTTCTTTTCAGTGGCTTCCATTGGCTTTTCACGTAGACAAAACTCAGTTGAATTTAGCAACTTTCAACAAATGAAATCACTTTGCCCCTTTTGTAACCAGGAGAGTTCCAGTCTGGTACTAACAGGCATTTTAGATGGGTAAAGCTCTGGGACTGCAGAGTGCCTTAGACTTTTTCCCCTTCAATACCATGTGTGGCAAAAAAAGTGAGAAACCTTTGAGTCCTTCCCAATGTTAGGCAGCCCCCATCGCAGCAGCACCACGGACTCGCCTCGGCCCTGGCTCCTTCTTTTAACGAGCCCCCGAATTAATCTGCATATTCACATGATCGCAAAAAAGGCGGGGGCGGGGCCGGCAGTGTCTCTGGCTGCCTCGTCCCAGCCGGAGCAACAGGTAGGAAGGGAGGGGGCGACTAAGAGCTGGGCCGGGCAGCCGGCACGCTTGGGGGCCGCACCGCCCCCCCCG